>NC_142789.1:28773872-28961372 GCF_988280905.1 Pimephales promelas | reverse complement strand
ATATGGCAACGTTGGTTTCTTTAGGGTTATTTTAAGACGTCATAACAGTAGTTTGAATCTTAAGTGAATCCTCATGCTATAAGGTTTCTTATATGCTTTTTTACTCTTAAACGACGAATCCGAGCCAACCATCCCTCTAAGTGTGGTTTCTTTTTTGATGAGCATCTTGAAGCTTTTGACACTCCCCACCAATTGATTTATTTATTTTTAGTGAGTTTTATTCAGTTCTAATCCATTTTATAGGTATAATAGATTTCCATGTAATTAAAAATTGTTCAAAATGTCATGCATGTTAATTGTCAGATTCTGGGTGTATGAGCAACTGCTTTTTCTTATGCCTTTCTCCCTTTTTCTTCCTTTAGGCAAGTGTCGTGGACTGCGTACTGCTAGAAAACTGCGGAACCACCGCCGCGAGCAGAAATGGCATGATAAACAGTACAAGAAGGCTCATTTGGGCACTGCTCTGAAGGCCAACCCCTTCGGTGGAGCTTCTCACGCTAAAGGCATCGTGCTTGAGAAAGTGTAAGGCGATGTGCATCAAGACAATGATGAATATGTAGGTTTACAGGGGGAAAAAAATGACGTTAACTTTGTTTGTCCTCATGACAGTGGTGTTGAAGCCAAGCAGCCCAACTCTGCCATCAGGAAGTGCGTCAGGGTCCAGCTGATCAAGAACGGCAAGAAGATCACAGCTTTCGTGCCCAACGACGGCTGCTTGAATTTCATTGAGGTAAATTGGATGCTTGTGTTGCTAGTAGGGATGTAACAATACTCTCATATCACGATCCTGAACTCACTATACAATATTATTGATTTTGTTTATATTGCATTGTGGGTGTAAATGAATAGGCTTGGACTTGGTGCTGGAAACCTGGCACAGGACAATAGAGACACCAGAATAAAAAATATTGATGATTCTGAAGCTGAAAATACAGAATTATTTTAGGCAAACATGCTTTCACTCTGACTAGTTTAAATTTAAAATAATGTAGGCCATGTTTTACTGGCAACATAAGACGTTAGGCATTATCAAAAATATTTCCCTCATTGCATTCTCCTCAATTTTGGGTGAACTAAACACAATATGTATAGTCACTATCCATGATGCATATTGTTGCATTTTTATATTGAGACACGATATGTTAAACCCCTAGTAACTAGACATTATTTGCTATATTTGAGTTTAAGAGAATAAATCATTGCATGAATCAAGGACATAATTTCTCTGTTCCAGGAAAACGATGAGGTTCTGGTGGCAGGGTTCGGTCGTAAGGGACACGCCGTGGGTGATATCCCTGGTGTTCGTTTCAAGGTGGTGAAGGTGGCCAATGTTTCTCTTCTGGCTCTGTACAAAGGCAAGAAGGAGAGACCCAGATCATAAACTGTTCTTGGTGAAATCACAATAAAAGGAATTTTTTTTGTTCCATGAAATGTCCATTTGTCTTTTATAGAATGCTTTGAGGTTTATATGGTTTAGAAGTGTGTGCTGCAGTGATGACGCGAGTTAACACTACCGTGATGCCCTCAATATCCAATTAGATTATTGCAGAAAATTTGCTCTTGCTGATACCAGCAGAAGTTTGATTCTTGGATGCACCGAATCCACTGCTTAAAGGGTTAGTTCACCCAAAAATGAAAATTAAGTCATTAATTACTCACCCCCATGCTGTACCAACCCCGTAAGACCTTCGTTCGTCTTCGGAACACAAATGAAGATATTTTTGATTAAATTTGAGAGCTGTATAACTACCACATTGGCTCCTAAGGGACTGCCTCTTGACGGCCCAGAAAGTCAATGAAGAAAATGTTTAAATATCCCAAGTGACTACCGTGGCTCAACTATATGTTTATCAAGCGACGCGAATACTTTTTGTGCGAAAAAACAAAAAAAATAACGAGTTTATTCGACTATTTCTTTTCTTCCTTGTAGGCCAGAAACGAGATTTCCTTAGATTTCCACGACGCATGCGCGAGAATTGCGATCTCCTTACACTACTTCAGTTCAGTTCTCGCGCATGCGTCGTGGAAATCTAAGGAATTCTCGTTCTGGCCTACAAGGAAGAAAAGGAATAGTCGAATAAACTCGTTATTTTTGTTTGTTTTTTCGCACAAAAAGTATTCGCGTCGCTTGATAAACATATAGTTGAGCCACGGTAGTCACTTGGGTTATATAACCCTTTAAGATTCTGCCGAATACCGAATCCTACTTCCATCCTCAGTCCATTAAAGGAGTAGTTCACTTTTATAAAAAAAACTTCTGCTGATAATTTATTCTCCCCCATGTCATGCAAGATGTCTATGTTTTTCTTTCTTCAGTCGAAAAGAAATGAAGATTTTTGATAAACATTCCAGGATTTTCTCCATATAATGGCATTCAATGGGGTCCAAATGATTCAAGGTCCAAATGTGAGTTTCAGTGCAGCTTCAAAGGGCTTTAAACGACACCAGACAATGAATAAGGGTCTTATCTAGTGAAACGAGCGGTCATTTCAAAAATAAATAAAACAGTTTGAGTTTTATAAGCTCAAATGCTCTCCTTGCTCTGTTCTGTGATGCGAGTTTGTGACTCTCCTGTTTAAACTCGTTTATGAATGAATCTTTTTTCGAGTCATGACTCGAAGGCTCCTAGATAAGACCCTTATTCATTGTCTGGTGTCATTTAAAGTCCTTTGAAGCTGAAACAAATTTGAACATTAATTTGAAACAAATTAACTCTGAAAAAAATAGAACAGTTTATGAACGTTTCAAAATTTTGTGAAGAATTTAAAATTCAGTGTGCTAGTGTTTTTGTGTTTGGTGTACAAGCGTGTGGGGGGGAATCACAGATTAGTTGTCGACTCCCTCGCTCTCTCTCTCAATAATGTGTATCTGACTGGCCATGGCAGTGAACGCTGTGACTGTCCCCAGAATCCAGATGGCTCCTGGCCTCAAAATCACATTCAGACCATCACTAGTTTTATAACAGGTAAATCATGTGCGACTAAAACTCCTTTGAGAATCAAAATGCTGTTTTTTCTTCTGTGAGCTGACATCGCATCTGTTGGTGCACAGTGAAATATTCACTGGTTCGTGTAATGGATTTGGTCGGATTTCTAAAAGGAAGCCGGTGTGGATTGGATCGTGCATTAACTCTGTTTTAAAAGTTTGCGGGGAAATGATGTGGAAGAGAAAATCTAAGTAAACACTGAATGTGCTTCTCCTGAGGTTGCAATATGAACACTAAATACTAGAATAACTTGTACATTTCTAAAGAATTAATATTTAGAGTTAAAGTTGTACATGTTGAAAATTTACAGATGAAACTCGATACATTTTAACATCGTGCAAAAGTTAATTAATTTTCAGTAATTCATTCAACTTAAAAGGTGAAACTAATATATTATATAGACTCATTAAATGCAAAGTGAGATATTTCAAGCCTTTATTTGTTATAATTTTAATGATTATGGCTTACAGCTTATGAAAACCTTTTCATAACCTAATTTGGGTATTTCATAAGCTGTAATCCATAATCATCAAAATTATAACAAATAAAGGCTTCAAATATCTCACTTTGCATGTAATGAGTCTATATAATGTATTAGTTTCACCTTTTAAGTTGAATTACTGAAATAAATGAACTTTTGCACCATATTCCAGTTTTTTGAGTTTCACCTGTAGTTGTTAGTGGAATTGGTCCATTAAACAGCTTGTAATCGTCTTGCTTTGCTGTGAGACGGAGATCTGGCTGGTGTTTAGGATACGTTAAGGTCTGGTTTCACTCATCTGAGCAGTATTTCATGTTTTAAGCTCGATGATTTCTGTAGCAGCTGTTATTGTTTCTGGAACATTAGCCATGCAAGTGCACATGGGTGTAAAACGGGGACGCTCCGCTCATCTGCTCTCCACCAATAACATTGATTTTCTGACTGACTGCATATGCAACACGACTGTATCTCAGAGCACATTTGATTTTAAGATACTAAGAGATTTCATTCCACCCTCAATCCCCTTATTTTCTGATCTCTACATACAGGTGAAAAAAGTGAGATATTTCAAGCCTTTATTTGTTATAATTTTGCTTATGAAACCCCAAATTCAAAATTACAATATTGTGAAAAGGTTTTCATAAGCTGTAATAATCATCAAATATATAACAAATAAAGGCTTGAAATATTTCACTGTGCATGTAATGAGTCTATATAATATATTAGATTCACCTTTTAAGTTGAATTACTGAAATAAATTAACTTTTGCACAATATTCTTATTTTTTGAGTTTCACTTGCACAGATCAGTCCCTCCTTCAATGCCTTTTTCACCCATTTTATAATATCTATATATTTAAGGTATCAATGTCTGTATCTTCAGATCACTGACCGAGTAACAGTAGCTAGCGATGCTTGACCTAAGATAACTGTGTAACGCCGTCTGCTGTGTTTCTGCTGCAGTGGTTGTGTGTGTGTGTGTGTGTGTGTTGTGTTCTGTTTGCTCAGTCTCGCTCTCTGCAGGTGGTGTGTGAATGTAACGTCCCACTGCAGATCTGCTGTTGGAGAGGAGACTGTGTGTTTGGCTGCGCACGAGACGGTTAGCAAGCTGTGTAGAAACAGTGAAAGGAAAACACTCCAAACTGCTACTTTATTTTAGTTTGATCTCTCCTATGTTTTATTTTATCAAATCATTTTTTACATACAATTGGATTAAAAATGCCAATTCATTTATTTTTGAGATCGTATCTTGCTAAATTAAACATGCCACATAAAGAGATTAGTTTAGAAGCTCTTTCAGAGAAAGGAAAATATATATTTTATTTATTTTTTTAGTTAAGCTATCTCTATAGCCGTTTTAATTTTGAACAATTTAATCATATTTTATTTTATCAAAACTTTTTTAAATATAAAATTGGATTAAAAAAGCTAAATAATCCTATTTACTTTTGAGATTTCTCACTGAACATGCAACGTAAAGATTAGCAAACCAGTAAAAGGAAAAGACTCCAACGTTTTATTTTATTTTTGTTTAATCTGTCTTGTAAGAGAGATTGTAATCTCAATGTGATTTCATTCCCTGGTACAATAAAGGTAAAATACAATAAAAAATACAGTTTACAGCTGATTTATTTTTTTATTTTTATTTCTGTTAAGTCTCTTATTTTATCAAAACATTTTTAGATAAAATTGCATTAAAAATACAAAATAATCGTTTATTTTTTAGATAATATCTTGCTAAATTAAACATGCAATGTAAAGTGATAATCAAACTCAGTCAAAGAGGAAAACACTATTTATAACACATTAGGATATTTATTTAGTCCTTAGATTAGTTTTCCTAATTTACAGCTGATGTAAAATGTAAATTAAATATAGCTACAATGTAAAATCGTGTATGTACACAATAAGTCCATTGTATCAAATTATTAATTTCAATGTTTTAGTTAAAGTGGGACCTAACGCGGTTAGTTCCAATCCTTGATTGTGATTGGTCAATCAGAATCTGCTTTATTCACAATAAAACACCGCTTCACCCAACGGCTCTATTTATCACTGCGCAACACTGCAGTTCCTGGGACTATTTTTTTCTAGCGGAAGGAAGGCTTTTAGTGATTTTACTTCTTGAAAGTACCACTAATACATACTTTTTTACTTTAATATTTATATTGTGTGGTAACTTTTTTGTAAAAGCAATAAGGTACTCGAGGCAAGTGCTGTATCGTGAATAAGTAACGGCTGAAGGGATTACTCCGCTTCGCGTCGAGCCTAACAAAGTCCTTTTGCCGTTACATACTTGTTCGCGATACAGCACAGCGTCTTGTACCTTATTGCTTACATAAAACTGGATCAAAATGCTAAATAATCTTGTTTAATTAGGCCAAACGTGCATGAGAAGCACTGACCCAGACGTTTGTCCTAGTGAAGGTTTCCCACTCATGTTGAAGTGTGTGTGGTGTCGTGATGAACTGAACGAGGACAGGCTTATCGATCTCTGAAGGCTGCCGGCGATTCAAATGTCCTTCAATCCATTTCTTCCATTAAAGTCTTTCCATACTGGGCATCCACACGTTTAGATATAAATCGGGTGAGAGATGCACTAATGGATGAGCTTTCGAAACATTATATGCATGTTAGATGCAAATTTAAAAAATAAATGGATTAAAATATTGCACACAATTCTGATGCTTTTTGTTTTTGCAGATGATGTAAGATCGAGAGGCGATTATAGGCTGAGACAAACCACCTTTCAAAAAAGACGAATGAAATAGTGCCATATAAGAGGATTCTGGGCCGATTAGGACAGGAACACATAAGGTGAGATATGAAAGTGATGAAATATGTTTAGTCAGATTGGTGTCAAGCCTGTCCTGGCCTAGATCATCCTCCAACATTCGCATCCACATACTGTGTGTGTGTGTGTGTTTCATGTCTGACTGGCACATGCAATCATCAGTGTATCGCGGTTCTCAAACTAAATTACCGTGAGATTTGATACAATCTCATTATTTTATGAAACTGAAATTATCTGTTCTTCAGCTCTTATCTTTTGTTTAGTCTTTCTTTCTTCAGTGTTCAGCTGCTTTTATTTTTTTTACCAATTTAATCTTTATTATTTTATTTGATTGGGCTTTCAAACGTTGTTCTATAATATTGCATATTGAGGACTGTTTCATATATCATTGTAAAAAAATGGTAAGCAACATAAAATATGCTACACAGAATATATGCTAATAATATACCCATTGAATACTTGAAATTGGCTCACCTTAATATTATTCTGTTTCTGCGTTAAATAATATCTAAACTAAGACTGTATTCAGATTTTCTGCAGGGAAAACTGTACGCCACACTGCAATGCAACCAGACGCTAAGATTTTTTAGATCAATTTGTTTGATTGGGGAGTCAAAAATAAAAATATGACACAAATTTAGATTTAAAGCATTTTACTCAGATTTGAACTGATCTCAAGTCACTGAATTAATTCATGTGATAAGTGTAAAATGTTTGAAGTAATCTGAATCTGTGCTAACATATTAAACGTTGCCATCTAGTGTTCAGACATATGATCTATTTATCATTCTCACACAAGTGATGTCATGACAAAAAACAATGGTACCATGGTACATTTTATATTGCACAATGACAAGCTGGATAAGTGTGTGTGTGTGTGCGTGTGTGGCCATCCACCAAAGCAGGGGTTCAAACTGGATTATTAGAATAATTATTGATTATAAAAAATATATAAAAACAAGATAAAATAACTAACTGAATACAAAATAATTAAAAATAAATGTGATTTAAATTTAAACACTTTATTTAAAAAAACGACATAAATAAAAATATTAAATAAATAAAATGAGATTAAACTAACTAAATAATTTAGATTAAAATAATATTTTTATTAAAATAAAATTTATTTAAATTAATACATTTGAATAAAATTAAATAATATTTTTTTTAATAAAATACAATTTTATTTAAATAAATAAATAAATAAAATACATTTGATCAAACTTAATTTAAATACATTTTAAATAAAATGAAAATTTAAATAATAAAATTAAATTTAAATAAGTAGTTTACAAATATAACTTTTAAAAAATAAATAAAATTAAGAGTAAAGAAATTGATTAAAATAAAAAAAACTGGTTCATAAATAAATTAAATTTGATTTAAATGAATTTAATGAATACATTTGATTCAAATAATTTGATAAAATTTGAGTTTCTTCGTATGTATTTACAGTACAGTACTATAGTGAGGAGAAAAATGCAATTATGTAAAATAATAGAAATAAATAAATTTTTCACATATTAATAATATTCATTTTTCACAGTGTTAATTTGGTCTTTATACATTGCAACATACATCCGCCTTTTAAATTTTAGCATTGGGATCCTTCGCTTGAGGATGATCATATTTTGGGGATTGCAAAGATTGTAAAGCCCTGCACTAAAGTGTCCGTCTGTGTCACATGATCAGGTATTTATAGAAGAACTGTGACCTGAATAACCCAGTCAATACGACCCCCCAAACACACGAGGACCAGACACCAGACAACAACACTGGCTGGCACAAAAAGGTAACGTGAAAATGACATTTGAAGCGACACACACTGCTTATAAGGCCTATATACAAACTCGAAAAATTATAATATGGTGCAAAATTTCATTTATTTCAGTAATTCAAAGGCTTGAAATATCTCACTTTGCATGTAATGAGTCTAGTCTATATAATATATAAGTTTCACCTTTCAAGTTGAATGACTGAAATAAATGAACTTGTACCATATTCTAGTTTTCTAATGTCATGATATAGACAGACTTTGACATGCATTAAAGCATTTAAACATCACATTGATTTGCTCATGTTCAGGTTTAGACTTGCACATGGTGTTATGTGCAGTTTTCACTGTGTGTGTGTGTTCTGCTTCAGGTTCATAGGAGATCTGCCTCATTATCAACACACACACACACACACACACACACACACACACACACACACACACACACACACACACACACACACACACAGTGTCATGGATTTGGACACATCCGGAGGGATTTCTGACGATGATTCTGCGACTCAACTCATGATTGAACAGAGTCTCCGGCAGCGACACAAGCAAACCGAGATCAAGAAGTGTGTGTCTGGTGACGCCTGCAAGTGAGACACACTCTCTGCTGTCCGGCAGTTCAGATTCACTGATACTGGAATGAGATATGCTGTATTTTTGTCTGCAGGATTATTCACATCAGCCCTGAGAGAGAGGAGATATTCAATGCAATAAAGCACGGTATGAACGGAGGAATCACACAATAACAGATTCAGGTTATATTCACACCAGAAGCGAAATTAAAAAAGAACATTATTTTTTATATATATGTAAATAATTGTAACAATGTTTTCATGCCAAATAACCATTTAATTTATTTTATTTTAGTTTTATTGAATATTAAATAAATCAATAAATTAAAATACATTTTGATTTAAATAATAAACAAATAAATACAATTTGATTTAAATAAAAAAATAAATAACTACATAAATAAAAATAATGTTAAAAATAAAATAAATTAATAAAAAGGATTAAAGTAAATAAGATTTGATTGATAAATAAAATAAATACATTTCTATAGCTATATAGCATGTAAGTAAAACTGGACTAGCATTAAGATTTTTTGAATTGTGATGCAAATATTGTTTTACTAATTTTATATTTACTGTACATTGTTATTATTATTGCTATTGTTGTTGTATTTTTATATAATGCAGAACAAATCAGACATTTGTTCCGCAATATATAAAAATACTGGAATAGTTATTTAATTTAAATAAGCAATACAACAAATATGATCATGAGATTTTTTTTATTTATTTTTATAAATAATTGTAACAATGTTTTCATGCCAAATAACCGTTTAATTTATTTCATTTTAGTTTAAAAAAATTTAATAAATCAATAAATTAAAATAATTTTTGATTTAAATAATAAATAAATACATTTTGATTTAAATAAAAAATAAATAACTACATAATAATTTAAAAATACGTTAATAAAAAGGATTAAAATATATATAATTTGATTTAAATAAAATAAATACATTACATAGTAAAACCGGACTTAAAATAAAGAGAGAATTAATATTTTTTTATTGTGATGCAAATATTGTTTTACTCATTTTATACTTATTGTACATTGTTATTATTGCTATTGTTGTTGTATTTTTATATAATGCAGAACAAATCAGACATTTGCAATTAAAGCAATACAACAAATATGATCATTACAGTTTTTTGTGAGAGATGTACTTAATTGTCAATCATAATATCAATTAAACCAAATATATAAACATTAATATTCCAAAATGGTCCCAGGCTTTATAGATACTATTTTCATTAATAATATATATAATTCATTTGTTTTTTAGTCTATTTATTACTGATATATGACATCAATCTTCATTAGTATTACCATTATTATCATCACAATTAAACAGTAAATGTACTGTCTGCAGGTTTATGGTAGTTAGTGTTGGTTAGCCATGGTTTACATCGATAAAACAAACAAACGAGGTATCTAGACGTGGTTACATAACTAGCACAATAAATGAAAAGAGTATAACTGATAATAATAGCTAGCAGAAGAATATAAGTGATCTGCTTGTGTTTGCTGATGTCGACGGGTTATCAGGAGACGAGAACGCTCTGCGTCAGCTGTGTGTCCATCAGCAGGCTTTCTCTGAAGAGGACGAGACCGGCTTCACCCCTTTACACGAGGCCGCCGTACAGAACAACCAGAACATCCTTCAGATCACGTTTACCGGTGCGTCGTGAGCGAATCAATGATGTTGCTCGTCTCAGGACGGGACTAACTGTGATTTCACTCTCCAACAGCCTCTCCTGAGGAGGCGAAGCACAGGAAGACCGCGCGGGGGAAGACCGCTCTCTTCCTCTCTGTGGAAAAGGGTCTGTTGGACAACGCTGGCTTCTTACTGGACAACGGCAGCGACCCAGACACCCTGGACCTGGAGGAGGACTCTCCTCTCATCGTAGGTCAGAAAAAGGCCCGAGAATAGTCATATAACCATTGCAATAACTCCGAAACTATTCAGTTAAAGGGTACATATCATGCTTTTAAATCATTCATTTTTACATATAAATCATACCGTTGTGGTCTATATAAAACATAACTGCAATGCTTGGGTCTGAATTCCTCATTATTATAGCTCCACAAGCCCCTTTTCTGATGTGCGTCTGTGAGCGACCCATTTCGAAGCGGCCCCTTTAAATAAAAAGGAGATGCGTCACACCATTATTGTAGTTTGATTAGAGATATACGATTATATACGATACCTTCAAAGAACATTTTTATTCACACGTTAATAAGATGTCAACAACAGAAGACTTGTCCATCAAGCCTTACATATTCGAGCCAGAGCGAGCGAGTTGATAAAGACGACGACGAACCTGCAGAACAACCTCTTCATTCATATGGATGTATTGGTATGTGAGTTAACTGTTTTGTGTTATTAGTGAAAGTCGACTATTTCTCTTGTTAAAACAAGCACACTGACAAGATAAATGACTACGGTCTAATCTTACCACAAACAATCTGTATTGACAATATGATGCGTTTAGAAAAGCATCAGAAAACAACGCAGCTAAATGACCATTGATGAAACTCAAGAACAATAATACTGCAGACGTGTAACGTTACTTCAAAACAAAAACAAAGAAAGACAAAGGTACTGCTAAACCACGACCACCATGTGTTTTAAGAAAGTAAAGTACTTTATTTTTATTAACGATATTTACAGCTTATCGAAACGCTCTGTTCGTCGTCTCCAAAGATAGAAGGAATTTACCTAATACGGTGTAAATACGGTGATGTTGTAGTTCAAAAAACGTCATAGAAAACAGTAAAATCTGAACAGGTTGAAAAATATGACCAAAACAGAATATAAAGATATAAACGAAGCACCTGAAGAGAATAATTTAATCTTTTCTGTACTTATAAACACTCCAAATATACAACAAAATGCATTTAAGGGCTAAAAAAGTGGATTTTGCATGATATGTCCCCTTTAAGGTAAAAAAAACTGCATAGTGCTGCTTTAACAAGATGCAAAATAACTCTGTGATGTCCCCAGAGTGTGTCGGCTCAATTTACCCCACAGATCCTTTTTACAGCGTATTCATTCTTACATCCAAACGCTTAGGACTAGGAGACACTGTGTATTGTTTGATCGGGGCGGGACTGAAACTGCAGTGTCAGTCAACAATCGTGGGCGGGGCTTGTGCAAAACTACGTCACACTTCCCGACATTTGCATATGGCTTTTTCTGAGATTGTGCTTATGATTTATGGGGATTTTAAAAAAGCATTTTAGATTTTTATCATCACACATTTATGTTAAAAGTGAATTTTGCACAATATCTGCCCTTTAAAAAGCCTGATTTCATGATTTAAGTTTAGTCATGTTTTAGTCTTTTTATTCCCACAGCTATAAGAAATAAGCACTACGACATGACGAAGCTTCTGCTCAGCTTCAGCGCGAGAGTTGACCAGGAGGGGGCGCACCGCAGGACGGCCCTGCACGAAGCTGCTCGACTGGGCCGGGGCGAGTTCGTGGATCTGCTGCTGAAGAGCGGAGCTCGTCCGGACCCCAGGAGCGCCTACGGCCTGACCCCGTTAGCATTAGCCGCGCAGGCGGGACACCTGGACATCACTCGGACGCTCCTCCGCAGAGGTCAGGGGGGAACTGGGATTAGGAGAGCTCACTCTAAAATGACTGCAAATATTAAAAACTAATTTATAAGAATAACAAAAACATGACAAAAAATTACTAAAACTTTTACTAAAATTGAAATGAAGCTGGAAAATGTAAAAAATAAAAGTAATTAAAAATATTAATAAAAACTATAACCGTGTCTTAATCATACTAAATTAACTAAGATTTTGAAATAAAATAAACGTTACCTTTTTTGCAACATTCTTCATTTTTATTTAGTTTAACTTGATGAATTTCTTTTTTTTTTACTGAAACTTAACGAAGACATTTATTTTATTTCACATGATGTGAATGTACACATCTTACATGTGTATTTTGAACGTTTTCTTTCCAATAGTCTGTAAAAAATCTCAAAATTGAGCTGTGCATGACAAAACAATGTTTTTTGCTCGTTGTGTATTTCCTTAAAATATATTAAAATGTGTTTTATTTCCATAATATGCTACATAAAATACATTTTTGTTCAAATGTTGTATTGTTGCACTTCAAACTCAATGAAATCTGAATTTAAATCTGAAATAAAGCTAAAGTGTAACTTTTAACCATGCATGATCTCTTTTCATGCAGACGTGTGAGTAATGAAAGCTTGTGTTGGTGTTCAGGTGCGGATGTGGAGTCTCAGGCTCAGGACAGCGCCACCATCCTGTACGAGGCGTGTGCTTCTGGAAACCCAGATGTCGTATCATTGCTGCTTGAGTACGGGGCCGACGCAAACATCCCCAAACACACGGGACACCTCCCCATCCACAGAGCGGCCCATCGTGGACATGTGAAGTTAGTGTCGATCATGGCGAAGCCTTTTTATTGTTGAGTTGGTAAACTAAACCCTAGAGCCTAGGCGTTTGCATGGTGAAGTTCAGTTTGCCCTGATAGTACATGATCAATGCTGATATTTCTGATTATTATCAATGCTTACACAGTTTTTGCTGCTTAATATTTTTCCGTGGAGACCGGGATACATTTTACTTAGTTAGAAAGTTTAGAAGGACAGTATTTATTTGAAATTGAAACCTTTTGTAACACTATAAATGTCTTTATTGTCACTTTTGATCAATTTAACGCATCCTTTCTGAATAATACATATACATAATAACATTATTATGTTTTGATTGATACTGTGAAGTTGCTTTGATGCAATTAATATTGTGAAAAGCGCTATATAAATATACTTGACTTACTTTAAAAATATATCTTATAGACCGCAAACTATTGAATATATATATCATCCCAGAAACCACTCTAAAAAAATGCTGAGTTTTTTTAACCCAATTTTGGGTCATATAGGGACAAACCCAAATGTTGGGTTAAAAATGTGATTTAAAAATGTAACCCAATGGCTGGGTTTGTCCATGTTTGACCCAAAGTTGGGTTAAAACAACCCAGTATTTTTTAGAGTAAGTAATTGCATTTTTGTTTTTTGCCTGAGAGAGCTCAACTGAAGAAAACACATGCAAATATACAAAACGCCAGCAAAATAAGAAAACACGCGTGCTGCAAACACTCACAACCCAACCAAATATAGAAACATGCTTTGTGTTTTCAAACTGATGATGTTTTTTCTACTTGTGCGTGTTCTTCAGTTGTTCTCTCACTGTAACTGACTCTAACTGAACTGGCCAATGACATCACTGTTTGATGATGACATCACCAGAGCTGCTTTATAGCTGAGCTGAACTCATTCCATAATTCTTGAACCAAACCAAACTGATTTCAGCTGAATATTAACTGTTTACATGAGTTTGCATCATTGATTATTTTCCTGTTTATCAACTTGAACTTGTATTTATTTACTAGTGAAACTCGAAAAATTTGAATATTGTGCAAAAGTTCATTTATTTCATAAATTCCACTTAATATATTATATAGACTCATTACATGCAAAGTGAGATATTTCCAGCCTTTTTTTGTTATAATTGTGATGATTATGGATTAAAGCTTATGAAAACCCCAAATTCAAAATTAGAAGAATATTGTGAAAAGCTTTCCATAAGCTGTAATAATCATAAAAATCATATAATAAATATCACAATTTGCATGTAATGAGTCTATATAGTATATTAGTTTCACCTTTTAAGCTGAATTACTGAAATAAATGAACTTTTGCATGATATTCTAATTCTTCGAGTTTCACTGTAGAGCTGCTCTGTAAAGAGGAATGAGGTAAAAGCGAATGAGGCTGTGTGTGTGCGCAGGGCTCTGGCTCTCCTGATCCCCATCACGACGCTGGATGCAGTGTATGACAGTGGGATGAGTCCTCTTCATTCGGCAGCGTCCGCTGGACACACACACTGTCTGGAGATGCTGCTGAACGCCGGCTACGACCCCAACTTCATGCTTCACGCATGGGTTCGGCGTAACTATGATGATAAACGCCAGTCTGCGCTTTACTTCGCCGTTGCCAATGGCGACGTCGCATCCGCCAGAGTGTTACTGGAGGCCGGAGCGATGCCCAACCAGGACCCCGTGAAGTGCCTCCAGGTGGCGCTGCGTGTCGGAAACTATGAGCTCATCGACACTTTACTTCGATACGGAGCCAATGTGAATTACTTCTGCAGGGTGAACACCACGCACTTCCCCTCGGCCTTACAGTACGCCCTGAAGGACGAGCTGGTGCTGCGGATGCTGTGTAACTATGGTTACGATGTGGAGAGATGCTTCGACTGTCCGTATGGCGAGGGATCTCATGTGCCGAGTGGTTTTGAGGGCTGGAGTGATACTGTCATTAAAGACACCCTGGTGATTGATTTCATTGAGTTTGCGGTTTGATTAAATGTGTTGTGTGTGTTTTGAATCCTCTTCTCCTCTCTCTGCAGTTCTGTGAGTTCATGTCCGTCTCATGGCTGAAGGATCTCTCGGGAAACATGGTCCGCATCATGCTGGATTACGTAGATCACGTGACCATTTGCTCCAAACTGAAGGCTTTGCTCATAGAGCAGAAACAGTGGGTTGAAATATGCAAAATTCAAGGTTTGTGCATGATAATGAAATTAATAAATTAATAATATTCTCTCTCTCTCTCTCTCTCTCTCTCTATATATATATATATATATATATATATATATATACAGACACAGGTGAAATTGGAAAATTTATTTTTATTTTTATTAAATTTTATTTTAATACATGTATTTCAGTAATTCAACTTAAAAGGTGAAACTAATATATTATATAGACTCATTACACGCAAAGTGAGATATTTCAAGCCTTTATTTGTTATAATTTTGATGATTATGGATATGAAAACCTTTTCATAATCTAATTTTGAATTTGGGGTTTTGATAGATTCAAAATTATCACAAATAAAGGCTTGAAATATCTCACTTTGCATGTAATGAGTCTGTATGTGTATTTTTTTTTATGTAAATCGTCAGTAAAAACACACAGTAGGTACATGTGTATTTATGTTTTTATGTGTTTTTGTGCAGATGCGTATGTGTTGGCTCCCTGTTGTGAACCAAATTGCCCCTTGGGGACATTAAAGATATTTCACAATTTCTTTATATTATACAAATTATATATCAAACAAACTTATTTATAAACATTTCAAATTTGTATTATTAGTTTTTTTTTAATACTGATATACATTAAAAAGTAATTCAGTGAAAAAATGGCTTAAATTAAAATTTCCTGGAGCAATCAAGCTTTGTACAATAACAATTTATATATTAGGCTACTAATAATAATAGATATTCATTATATTATACTTTGTACAATAATATTATTATATATTATTGATATTAATAATATTAGTAATTACTGTAAATTGTTCACACATTATTATTATTATTGTTATTCAATGTTTTTTACTGCTTATTTTATATTTTAAAATGATAAATTACAGCTAAATTCAAGGTTTGTACAATAACAATTTATATAAAAAATAGATTTTCACTATATTATACTTTATTTAATAATACTATTGTACATTTTTACAGTGAATACTTGTTTGTGTGTTTTATATTTTCATTGTTTTATTTAATGATTTAAATGAAAAAAATATTATAATGAAGTTTAAAAATTACTTTAAAATGAGACAAAAAAAAAAACCCTGCTTAATTGTCGTAAAAATGTCAATGCATATTTTAATGCATATCCAAATACAGAATATATGAAGCCTTTTCTTTTGACTTGTGCTTGAAACTGATTTTCCTCTGCTCATGTGATGTCTTCATTGGTTCTGTGTTGGCAGAGAACGTGCGCGGCCTGCAGCATCTCTCTCGGCTGAAGATCAGAGCTTGTTTGGGTCGACTGCGCCTGAGAGCTCCAGTTTTCATGAGTTTCCTTCCATTGCCAGACCGACTGAAGCAATACATCCTATACAGAGAATATGATCTCTACAGTCAGAAATGCCCAACGCAAATGACCCAAAACACACAGCTTTAGAACACAGAATTACTCAATTATGATGACGTATAATGGACACGGTTAACATGTTTTTACATAATATACATTCTTGGAAAATAAACAGTCTTAATGCTAATAAATATGTATAGAACCGAATTGTTTAAATTAATAATAAATAAATAAATAAATAAATATCATATAGAATTGAATTGTTTAAATTAAAAATAAATAAATAATTATCATATGCATCTTTTATGAAGGAAAGTGGTCTTTAAAAGATATGTGCTTTTTTAAAGAAGCACACCTGTGTAAAATAATTTTTTTAATCTAGTGAGATTTTACATTTAGATAAAGTGTGTATGCAAGATATATTTTAACATTGAAAATACAATCTCATTAAATTGTTCTTTTTAAATGTATTTAACTATTAAAATTTGTCCCTTTATTGAAATAAAAAAATGGACAAACATCATATATATATATATATATATATATATATATATATATATATGTGCGTATAAACATATACACAATAAATATTCAATAAAACAACAAAACGAAAAACAAATAATAATGATGTAAAATCTTGGTAAAGAGGACAAAAACTCATTAATGAATTAAATATTTGCCTTGTATGTCAATATCACTAACCATCAAAGAGTCACGAATGGCTTTTATTTCTTATAAACAAGCGCGGACGTCATCATATTATCAACAACAGCGCATCCGCCAATCAGCGGGCAGGAGGAGGCGGGACTTCCGCGTTTGTGGGCGGATCCGGGTGGGTGTTGATTTGTCATAAAGCGAAGATCAACATTATAACATTGTGACTTTTGATCCTGAATAAAACGTAAAGATCGTTGCGCTCGCGTTAAATCTGCAGTCATGCCTGGAATCGATACATTGCCCATAGAGGAAACTCTGGAAGACAGTCCGCAGGTAAATAATCATCATTTAGCTAACAAGCTAACAGAAATAAATAAACACATAAGCATTAATAATAATAAAAATATGCGGCTCGTGCTTCTCATCATGTAAAGCAGAGCAGATCATGAGTGTGTTCATCCAGATGGTCTGATCTGACGGGTTCATGTCTGATTTTGAGCGGTTTAGCTTTGTGATGGGTGTTGGTGGATTGGATTTGGCTTGATTGGTTATTATAAAACACAGATGAATCAAAAATCATATCTTAAATATACAAGCAAACTGTAATGAAAGTCTAAACATTGCTTTACTGGCATGATCAGTGCTGTAAATCGATATCAGAGGGAAACTCATCAACAATAAGAGTCAATGGTCATGTTTACATTTATATTGCAATATTTTGCATCACTTTGCAGTGAAAACAGTGGCTCATAAGTCTGTAATGTCACAACAGAACTTCAGAAACAAAGTCATGTCTAAACATTGTTTTTTTCTCATATTACTGTTGTTCTTGTAGACACGCTCTCTGCTCGGGGTGTTTGAGGAAGATACAGCATCAATATCCAGTTATTTCAGTCAGCTCTTCAAAGCCATGCAGAGGATCTATGACGCCCAGGTGAGAAATCACCCCTTACACATGCAAATCAAATATTATATGAGATATGCTCAAGAATATTCACAGTATAATAGTGTTTAATAACTTTAGTCTCAATGGAAAAATCACACACAAGTTTAGAACATGTCATATTTCACCCCAAAAACAAAAGAAAGAAAGTAGAAGACATATTTTGGATAAAGAAAATACATTTATTAATTAATAATTATCCTATTTTATGTAATTTCAACTATTTTTAAATTATTATTACTGCAAGAATAGTGTTAATATTATTAATAATTATATATTGCGTATTCATATATATACTAGATAATATAATACTTTATATAAATAGTAATTGATAATAATTAGTGATTACAGTAATTACTATAATAATGATACTATTATTATTATTAATAATAATAGTGATTATTGTAAATTGTTTACACATGATTGTATTAGAAAAGAAATTTTTTAAAATAAGAACCACAATTGAGACAGAATGACAAAAAAACATCTTAATTGTCATGAAACTTTTGACATGTAAAAATGGTCCATATTTTTTAATGAGATTCACATGGTTCCCTTTCAGAATGAACTGAGTGCTGCCACACATTTGACGTCTAAATTACTGAAAGACTATGAGAAACAGGTGATTTCTGATCATTTAATGCATTATATCTCATCTTTCTTCTGTTCTTTGTCTGTATATGGACTTGTGTTGGAGTTGATGTTGTTAATGCTTAAATTTAAAAAACACTTTTGCTGATAATTTACTCACCCCCATGTCATCCAAGATATCCATGTCTTTCTTTCTTCAGTCGAAAAGAAATGAAGGTTTTTGATGAAAACATTCCAGGATTTTCTCCATATAATGGACTTCAATGGGGTCCAAACGAGAGTTTCAGTGCAGCTTCAAAGGTCTTTAAACGACACCAGACGATGAATAAGGGTCTTATCTAGCGAAACGAGTGGTCATTTCAAAAATAAATAAAAAGTTTTATAAGCACAAATGCTCGCCTTGCTCAGTTCTGTGATGTGCGTTCGTGACGTCACGTAATACACAATTACGTTCACAGAACAGAGCAAGGCAAGCATTTGTGCTTATAAAACTTAAACTTTTTTTATTTATTTTTTAAACCCACTCGCTAGATAAGACCCTTATTCATCATCTGGTGTCGTTTAAAGACCTTTGAAGCTGCACTGAAACTCTCATTTGGACCTTGACCCGTTTGGACCCCATTGAAGTCCATTATATGGAGAAAACCCTGGAATGTTTTCATGAAAAACCTTCATTTCTTTTCGACTGAAGAAAGAAAGACATGGACATCTTGGATGACATGGCGGCGAGTAAATTATCAGCAAAAGTTTTTTTTAAAAAGTGAACTACTCCTTCAATGTTCTCTGATGTGCAGCGTTTTCCTCTGGGGGGCGACGATGAGGTCATGAGCTCCACTCTCCAGCAGTTTGCCAAAGTCATCGACGAGGTCAGAGTGACATCACTCACTCATTAACATCCTGTGCAAGTACGATAGAGATTCCGCTCATAATTCTGTGCTTTTATTTCAGCTCAGCTCCTGTCACGCCGTTCTCTCCACTCAGCTCGCGGACGCCATGATGTTCCCCATCACACAGTTCAAAGAGAGAGACTTGAGAGGTATGAGACAGCAATGCATTATGGGATTCTGGAATACTTAATGCTGATTGGTCACGTCTTTTCTTATAATGACTCTATAAACTATTGCTGTCCGAAATCTCCACTCAAACCCCTACTCCCTACCCCCTATATATGGGGTAGAGAGCAGAGCACTATATAGTGAGCTCACCAGAATAATACAAACACACTTTCGGACACTCGATCGTCTCTCGGCGCCAGCTGGTGCCAAGACTGCTCTGGGCTAAATATATTTATGTTGAGCTTATTTCACCAAAATTTGAAAACTAAAAGTGATTTCTGGCCGTTTTTGTCATAATGCGCTACTCCACACATGATTATAACTTATTTTTACGATCAGCGCATTGCATGATGGTATGTAGGGCTTAGGTTAGTGACCATCGGTTGTACACTACTTTTCAAAATGCATTCTGGGATACATTGAGTGGACTATACAGGGTATAATAATCATCACTATGCATTTGGACAGCACTACAAAATGGCGAGCTCACTATATAGTCCACTATATAGTGAGTAATGGGGGATTTTGGACGCAGCATATATGATTGCCTGCGACCATTTCCAGATATCGCTTCGTTTACTATCTCCCATTCTACTAATTTACCTCAAATCAATATTTCATGCCCATGTAGTCATTTAATAAGCTGTACTCTTATATAACGCATTAATTCTTCTCCATCTCGCGCTCTAGAAATTGTCATCCTGAAGGAAGTGTTTCAGATTGCAAGTGATGGTAAGCACTTTATTGGTTTTTTCTACATAATTGCTGCAACATTTGCTAATGAAGCCATTATTTGTGCTTCATTATGTTTAATACATTTCCTTTCAGATCACGATGCTGCCATAAACCGATACAGTCGACTGTCTAAGCGAAAGGAGAACGAGAAGGTGTTGCATTTTGAGATTTTACGATGTTGTGTGACTGACAGCTGGTTAGTTTGCATGCGGCTCCGCAGTCCTGATAAGAGTGTGTGTGTGTGTGTGTGTGTCTTGCTGAATGCTCTGGCTGTCCTCATTTAATAAAACACACACCGAGAGCTGGCCCGACCGCAGAGAGATGAACATCTGTTACTCTGATACATGCGTCTTTGTCCAGGACGAGAAAAGAAGACAAATAACTCCCTATTCAGTTTATCGTGCCCTTACGATGCTATTTTAAAGGCTTCTGAGTCTCCTACAATAGGTTTATATGCATCCAAGGTCAAAAAACATTTCATTTTCACATAATCACATCATTTAATTTCTCAAAGACTCTGAAAACTGTTTGTTTGAAGATTGTCTCCCGCCTTTCCGGGAGCCTGCTCTGATTGGTCAGATGGCTCAGTCTGTCTTACAGCAAACGCTCATTAGCATATCTGAATTTCAGCTATACGAACAGATGCCGTCGGTTTTACCGTATCAATTAGATGTGGATTTGCAACACTGATAACAGCGACTTCTCGACATCGAACCAAACTCTTCCAGTCTTTTGAGTGTCAAAGTAGATGCTGTTCGCCGACAACCAATGAAAAACATAGGATGGCATTATGCAAATTGTGTCGCATTGTTACGTTGGTATATAACAAGAAGCGAGACTGGAATTACTAACGACTCATTTCAGCAGTTCAGCCTCGATTCTTTCTTTTAATAACTTAATTTATCCCGGACTTTGATCTTTAAGACGTCACAGACTTTTTACATTCACAGATGAAACTCGAAAAATATGAATATCGTGCAAAAGTTCATTTATTTCAGTAATTCAACTTAAAAGGTGATTATATAGACTCATTACATGCAAAGTGAGATATTTCAAGCCTTTATTTGTTATAACTTTGATGATTATGGATTATAGCTATGAAACCCCAAATGTATTAAAAGGTTCTCATAAGCTGTAAGCCATAATCATCAAAATTATAACGTAATGAGTCTATATAATATATTAGTTTCACCTTTTAAGTTGAATTGCTGAAATAAATGAACTTTTGCACGATATTCAAATTTCTCCTGTATATCACACACTACATGAAAGATAATTTTTGAAGATGATAAAAGAAAACGTTCTTAATGCATGTTCCCGATCTTGGCATGTTGTTTCCGAATGCTATTCTTCGTCGTCTTGCATCAAACCAACTCTGAAATGAGTTTTTAACTCGCTTTATTTATCATCCACATGTCCTATACTGAGACTTTTCCCAGTCCTGTCCTACATGTGACTAACTCCGATGGTCCATGTGTCCACTGCAGGTGAAGAATGAAGTGATGGAGGACGTGTACACGTCCAGGAAAAAACATCACGAGACCACAATGCACTACTTCGCTTCACTCAACATGCTGCAGTACAAGAAGAAGATCGCGCTGTTGGAGCCGCTGCTGGGATACATGCAGGCGCAGGTGTCTATGAGGCCGTTTCACATCATGTTTAATAGACCATTTTGCTAGATGTAAACAACACTGGTCCAGAAACACTTCCTGTTTCAGTTTGTAACTGTTTTCTTTATTTCACATGTAAAGAAAACATCTTAAAGATGTTTGTTTTCAATTTTTTGATTCAGTTTTATATGTTCTGTTGGTTGTATTTTATCCCAGCTTTTATTTAGTGTTAAAAAACTGAAACAGGAAGTGCTTCTGGACCAGTGTTGTTTAGATCTTGCGAAATGGTCTATACACAACACCATCTAATAAATTAGTCTCTCATTATTATTATTATTTTTTTTTATCAGATCAGCTTTTTCAAATTGGGATCCGAGAATCTGACGCAGCAATGGGAGGATTTTCTCACCAACATTGGAACCAGCGTGCAGAAGTGAGTTTTGGGTCAAACTTGAACTAAAGATGGAAAAAATAAATAATTTGGGATGGAAAACATAAAAAAAATCAAATGTTGCCTTTGAAACTAAAATCATTAAAACTAAAACTGAAATAGGTGAATAATAAATAAAAGACATGAAGCTGAATAGAAATATAAAAAAACTCAAACTAATAAAATAAAAATGTACAATATAAAAATAAATGTATAATAGTATTTAAGTAATACTAAAATAACTGGTTTTCACCATATAATGGACTAATTCATCTGACAATACATTTAAAGAAATGTATAATTGTCAGAGATGTATAGTAACGAAGTAGAACTACTTAAGTACTAAAATGCTGTATGTGTACTCTACTAGAGTATTGTTTTTTTCCTCATACTTCTACTTTTACTTCAGTAGATATTTTTGATGAATTTAATACTTTTACTTCGATATTTTTTTAATGTTCTGCTAGTTACTCGTTACAATTATACAAATTTTACGAATCATTCGTTGCAAGTTGTCTTTCATGCTGCCTAAATCACACGCCAGTTTTATAGGGTAATGGTATTGATTGACACACACATTGACGACTAATGCAGGGGTTGTCCTGCAATGGCCGCCAAAGCAAATTTGTATCCCGCCAAAGCGCCTTATTTGATTGCTAGCTCAAACTTTTGTCTGCTTTCTTTAATAATTGCATGACACAATACTTGTACTTTTACTTTTAGTACTTAAGTAGTGAATTTGAAAATAAACTACTTGCTATACTTAAGTACAAAAAATGTTGAATAGTTTAGTACTTCTACTTAAGTGTGGTGCTTAAAGAGCACTTCAACTTCTGTCATGCCCACTTTTTTGATAGAGCACTTGTACTTTTACTCAAGTCCGGGTTTCTAGTACTTAACACATCTCTGATAATTGTATGTGATAAGTGTTGATTAAGTGAGGTTTAAAGTGAAGATTTCTATGCTGTTGAACTTTTTCCTGGATCATGTGACACTGAAGACTGGAGTAATGATGCTGAATATTCAGCTTTGATCACAGGAGTAAATTACACTACACTTTTTATAATAATATTTGACAATATTACAGTTTTACTGTATTTTTTTATCAGCCTTGGAGAGCAGAAAAGGCTTTTTTTCAAAAACATTACAAATATTTCCAACCCCAAACTTCTGGACAAGAGTGTATGTTATATTTTATACAATATGCAAATTATTGTACTCTATCATCCCTGTTTCAGTAATGTTTAACTCACCCTTGTGCTTTTTCAAAGTGTTCTCTGCATGATAATAGCACAAGAAATCCATGAATTACTCTGAAACGAATGATGTGCTGACTTTCTTCTCTTGGTGGCCGTAGTGTTCGCAGGGAAATGGACAGTGACGCTGAAGCGATGGATCAGACGATTCAAGACCTGAAGGAGGCCAGTGACCCGCTCTACATGCCCGACCCCGACCCGAACACCGTCCCCGTGAACCGCAACCTGACCCGCAAGGCCGGATACCTCAACACTCGCAAGTAAGAGAACACCAGCGCTTCAATGCGCTTCGGTCGCCTGCATTCATGCTGATCTCATGCTTCTCTCCGCCAGTAAAACGGGCCTGGTGTCGTCTAGCTGGGACCGGCAGTACTTCTTCACCCAGGGAGGAAACCTCATGAGCCAATCGCGTGGAGACGTCGCCGGAGGTTTGGTGATGGACATTGACAACTGTTCTGTCATGGCTGTGGATTGCGAGGACCGCCGGTTCTGCTTTCAGATCACGTCATTTGATGGAAAGAAGTAAGATTTTCAATGCACAAATCTGTCTTCTACAGGTATCACAATATACGTCCTCTAGGTGCAGATAATCTGAAACTAGAGCCGCACGATGCTGGATAAATTGAATCACGATTTTTTTTTTTTTTTCAAGATAGAGATCACATTTGATTTTATTTACTTACTTTTTATTTATTTTCCGTCTGATGTTTAAAAATTTGAAAATGTTCATTCATTGTACTTAAGATGTAAGTAATGTATCAAACTGTAGATACACTCTATTAACATCTTGTAAGTAAATATGTTTTATAAAAACAAATCTATAAAAAAAAAGATAGAGATCACGATTCTGAATACAGCTAAACAAAATAACGTGTAATTTACTAGAGGCTCTGACAAAATTGTAGCAGTTTATTTGAAAATTTTTTAATTAAATTAAACTATTTTTAAAGGTCCCGTTCTTCGCGATTCCATTATTCAAACTTTAGTTAGTGTGTAATGTTGCTGTTAATACCTGTAAAATTATAAACCCCCTACTTCCTTTTTTTAATGACGTCATTAGAACTAGAACTTTAGAAACTAAAATATGTGGCTTAAAATAAAACAAACATTAACTGAAATAAGATAAAAATATACAATAAAAATTCAGCTACTTGCCAAGGCATAATTTCTCATTTCAATTTAGTTTAACGATGTACTGAAATAATTAAAACTGAAATAAAAAGGAATAAAAACTACATCGACAGACAAACTCAGAAAAACAAAAGGAAATTACTTAAACTTAAAGTGAAAAATGTAAAATATAAAAATAAATAAAACATTTTTTTAAAACTATAATAGTCTATCAGTGATACTAAAATAACACTTTCTTTTTTTACATGTGAATCTAGGAATGTGTCTAACTTTGACTTATTTTTACTGTAATTTCATCTCTGTGGTTACTAAAATGCCTAAAATTGAGCATAGTTGTAGTCAGTTTTCACAGTATTGCTCTTTGTCAGCCCTTTATTTGTTCTTGGGAATCTAAAATTCCCTAAATGTTTTGTTGAGTTTGCTGGTCTTATGGCATTAGTCTAGTAATGAGAGATGTAAACACTGAAGTGCTAAAGTGCTGCCGGAGAATTCCCAAGAGCGGATCCGGTTTAAACTCCAATGAATATTCATCAGGCGGGTAAACGACTGCCTTATCCTTTCTCAGTGCATGTGCCAAGATATCGAGTCATTCTGAGTCACTGTTTCTGTGTGTGTCGCAGGGCGGCCATATTACAGGCGGAGAGCAGGAAAGACTGCGAGGAGGTGAGGAGAAAACACACACAGATATTAGGGTCAAGCTCACCAAGAACATTTCAACACATATTCAAAGAAATTATACGTTTGGGTTCAGTAAAAAAAAAAAAAATTGGAAAGAAGTTAATACTGTAATTAGTATACTGTATTGGATAATACTGTAAAAAATTAGAATATTAATATATGGTGCAAAAGTTCATTTATTTCAGTAATTCAACTTTAAAGGTGAAACTAATATATTATATAGACTCATTACATGCAAAGTGAGATATTTCAAGCCTTTATTTGTTATCATTTATACAGCTTATGAAAACCCCAAATTCAAAATTACTACAAATAAACTGAACAAATAAAGGCTTGAAATATCTTACTTTGCATGTAATGAGTCTATATAATATATTAGTTTCCCCTTTTAAGTTGAATTACTGAAATAAATGAACTTTTGCACCATATTCAAATTTTTTCAAATTTAATTTTTATTCTAACTCTATTCAGCAAAGATGCATTAAATTGATCGTAAATCATTGTAAATGTCTTTACCTTTCTAAAAAAAGTAGCACGATTTCTACAAAAATATGTTCTTATTTCAACATTGATAAATAGTAGAAATATATTACAACAGTTATTTTAAACTGTAAATATGTATCACAAAATTAGTCTTTTTACTGTATTGTATATATTTTACTGTATATTATTTTAACCAAATAAATGGTTATTTATTCTAAACAGTTTATTTTTAATTCTATTTATATTCTCATTACTGTATTTGTAACCTGTTTGAGAACAATTATATCTTTAAAATCAGCATACAGGTAGTAGAAGGAAAATGATCATGATGCATTATTTACAGTAATGAGAATTCTGGGGGGAAATGTGCATAAATATCATGTATGTCATGTCACAATAATATGAAATATCTACAATGGCTCTAAAAATTGGCTTTATATTAAATATGTTTCATTTGATTTTGGTGTGAAATATGGCTCTAAACATGACAGGCTTCATTAGATTCACAAATTTTTTATTTTATTTTAGTGGATCGCAACGATAAACAACATATCGAAGAGGATATACCTGAGTGAAAACCCAGAGGTGAGTGTTTTAGTCTTACTGTCGAGGTGAAAATATAACATATAGATGTGCATGTATAACACGACGTCATTAATGCGTTTTAAAGTCAGTTATTGCTAGTGTTTCTCTTTGGCAGGAGATCGCAGCGAGAGTGAATCAGTCTGCGCTGGAGGCCGTGACTCCTTCTCCATCCTTTCAACAGAGACACGAGAGTTTCAGACCGAGCACGTGAGGCACTTCATACTGCAACTTTATTATAATATTGCAATCATTAGTCATTTTGCCTATAATAGTTAATCATCTTAAAGGCACCGTAAGTGGATACTCTACCACTACCAGGCGGTCAAACCTTTGGATTATAACATTATAAAAAATAATGTCAAAATACAGTTATAGTGTGATATATAGTGAATATCATATAGTGAATATATTGTAAAATGTAATTTATTCCTGTGATCAAAGCATCATTACTCCAGTCTTCAGTGTCACGTGATCCTTCAAAAATCAGTCTAATATGATAATTTGCTGCTCAATTAATAGTAACGGTCCTCGTTATTATTAAAGTTGATAACAGTTTTGCTGCTTAATATTTTGGAGGAAACCATAATTTTTTAGGATTCATTAATGAATAGAAAGTTCAAAACGGCATTTATTTGAAATAGGAATATTTAGGGCTGTCAAACATTAATCGCGATTAATTGCATCCAAAATAAAAGTTTGTGTTTACATAATATATGTGGGTGCACTCTGTATAATTATTTTATGTATATAAATACACAAACATGCTTGTATATTTTAAGAAATATTTTAATGTATATACTGTATATAGATTTATGTATAATTTATATTATATATAAATGTAAATATTTTATATATAAACAATATTTTTTTCCTAAATATACAAGCATGTGTGTGTATTTATATTTATATATATATATATATATATATATGCACAAAATAATTATACACATTGCACCCACATATATTATGTAAACAAAAACTTTTATTTTGGATGCGATTAATCGCGATTAATCGTTTGACAGCCCTAGAAATATTACATTATAAATGTATTTACTGTCACTTTTGATCAGTTTAATGTCTTTGTTGAATAAAAGCATTGATTTATTTATCTATTTTAAATCTTATTGACCCCAAATTTGTATTCACATTGTATCAAACTTTTATTTTCAAATAGAAAACAGTCATTTTAATAATATTTCACATTATTGTTTTTTTAATCGAATAAATGCAGCCTTGGTGAGCAGAAGAGACTTCTTTCAAAAACATAATACTTCTTTTTTTTTTTCTTTTTTTTTTTTAATTGAGAACATTTGACCGGTTTTGTAACTCAACACATGAGCTCCCATATCATACAGGAACGTTTTTGTGCTTGTAAATGATTGGATGTTTTCTTTCTCAAAGCATTTGTGTTCTCCCCCTGAAGGCAAGGTCGACCCAAGACGGGCCGGTCCGGCAGCCAGTGCTCAGTGGGCTCCGAGTCTCCGGCGCTGTCGTCTCTCTCTCTGGATTCGCTCGTAGCTTCGGACACACCCATCCAGTTCGACATCATCTCCCCCGTCAGCGAGGAGCACGCGAGTCAGGCCAAGAGCGCCGGCCAGGGCAGGTCTCTGCTTATGTTTATCAACGTTTATGGGAGATAAAGGGGACCGTTTACTCTTATTAGGGAATTATTAAGCATCTCGACGTAAAGCACTGGTTTGTGTTTTTCCCTTTTCTGAAAGAAGGACCAATCCATTCGGGGAATCTGGAGGGTCACAATCTGAGGAAAGTGAAGGTACATTTATAAAATAATATATATTGACCACCATCCAAAAGGTTGGAGTCAGTAAGATTTATTTATTTTAAAGAAATTCTTTTATTCATCGAGAATCCATTAAATTGATCAAAAGTGACAGTAAAGACATTTATAATAGATTTATATTTCAAATAAATGCTCTTTCTTGAGCATCAAATCATCATATTAGAGTGATTTCTGAAGGATCATGTGACACTGAAGACTGGAGTAATGATGATGATAAATTCAGCTTTGATCACAGGAATAAAATACATTTTAAAACATACTTGTATAAAAAAGTTATTTTAGAAAATGTTTCCTGTATTTGATTGGATAAATGCTATTTGCAAATCTCACCAACCCCAAAATTATATATATTTAATTATTTATTTATATATATATATATATATATACATGTGTGTGTGTGTATATATATATATATATATAATTTTGGGGTTGGTGAACACAAATGTTGATATATTTATTTATTTAAAACTTTTAAAAAAATATATATAAATAATTAAATATATATAATTTTGGGGTTGGTGAACACAAATGTTGATATATTTATTCATTTAATATATATATATGAAGAGTTCAGATGCAAAAACCTCTAAATGCCATTTGAAATTTTCTTCTTTAATGATGATTTTTATCAATCTTGTATATTTAAGTTCAGTAATTTCACTTAAATGACAATTAATAGGTAATTATCATTGCCATTTAAGTGAAATCACTGAACTTAAATATACAAGCTTGATAAAAATTATCTTTCTAGAAGAAAATTTCAAATGGCACTTAGAGGCTTTTGCATCTGAACTCTTCATATATAAATTGCTCTCTCTCTCTCTATATATATATATATAATATGCTATATATATATATATATATATATATATATATATAAATTGTTATAAATTGCTGTCTTTTAATGACAGAATTGTTATTTTTGTGTGTACTATTCCTTCAATAGCTTAAATTGCATTAGATGGTATTAATTAGTATAATTTTCTCCACACATTTGGCTCTGGTTGCGTCAGCAGAAAAGCAGAGAAAGCGAATGCATTTTGATGCAAGATTATAAAAACCGAGAGACTTTTATTAAGAAAACTGATTTTTTTTGTTGTCGCTGATGTTGCTGTGAAGTCAGACTGAATCTCTGGTGTGGTTTCAGACTCGATCCTGCACCAGCTGTTCATCGTTCGGTTCTTGGGCTGCATGGAGGTGAAGGCCACGGAGAACGCTGACGTCATCTACGAGACCATGAGACAGATCCTGGCAGCCCGAGCCATACACAACATCTTCAGGATGACCGAGTCTCATCTGCTCGTCACATGCGAATGCCTGAAGTGAGTTACGACGTGTGTTATTCTCACAGCTGTGTTGAACTGATCCTGGATCAGGGCTCTGCTGCTCATTAAGAAGAGCCTGTGAATATGTCAAGCATTTTAAACTCGTATGGGCAGAAATGAGGACGTTTAGTTTTAGGGCGTGTTCATTGTTGGCATATTTTGTTTGATTAAAACAATCTCTAGTGCGGTTTCATAAGTGTGAACGCTGCCATCTGAACCCTGGTCCACTTCCAAACGGACTCTGGTGTTGTTCGACTGAAATATGAACACAACACGGACCAAAGACATCTAAACAAACCAAAAACAGGACGTGATGTCATAAAAAGGTCACATAAACCTGTTTTTTATCAGTATTGGAGCTACGTTGCCCATCACAGTTGGTACAAGCGTCAGAATCGCCGTCTTTTTGCAGATCTTTGTGAATTCCTGCTGCTGTTTTGACTCCTTTACACATTTTATAAACTCTTTGTGAGTTCTCAGCTGGCAGAAATGCCATCATGTGTACACGGCATGCTTACAAGTGCATTTCGGCAGGCACACAGCATTGGTCTGGATGTTCGTTGCAAAATTTACACCTTAAAAGCCTGTTTTTTTTGTTTTGTATCTTTAGGTTTGGTCTTAAAAATGACAGTGTGAACACTAAGCGAACCAGGCCTAAATTTATATCATTTTCTTTTTATGGTCTAAACCAAAAGAACCAAGAGAACCGAACACACCCTTAAGGTTATAAAATAAATACGACCTCACGTTTACGCAACGCCTCTGAAACTTTCATCCGTCTTAAAAAACGCGGATTGGTTATGATTTTCTGTGTTTTTTGCATCCATAGCAAGCATTTTGAGAGGTGTTTTGACAATCCAGAGCCCCCGAATGACAAATACGAAAAAACTCATACTAAAATTCGGGTGTGCAAGGACCTTTGACCCTGCTGTTGGGTCGTTTGTGGCCAAAAAAAATGTAAGGTTTTTCGTTTTTTTTTACTTTATCGGAATGGTATGAATCTTTGTAAAGGTTGTGGACATGAAAATCATGGACATTATTTGAAAATAGTCCCTTGTATTGTTCATGTGTTGGAAATGAATGGGAAGTGAATTTCCTCTAGTGGAAGCGTTCGGTACTGCAGCCAAACACACTCTCACTGAAAGCTCATTTTTTGAGATATCAACCTCAAATTTCAAACACAGCTTATTTAAATTTATAGCTTTGATTTTCTCACAGTTGAATGTGTTTCGTTACATATATATTTGCCAAAAAAATTAAAATGATAATTTTGTGTATTTTTCATAACAATAAATGTAACATTTTATAACTTTCACTTTTTTAAACGTTTTTCACTTCACCAATAAACTGCCAAGAGTCGTCTTTAAAAAGAGACCAAACTTAAGTCGGGTAAGATTTATGACCATTTAAGTTGGAAATGTCATTTTCAGGTCAATGCTCAGTGAATAAATGGATTATAAAGACTGCATAAATATAATTTAGTACCATAAAATCCCCTAGTAATTTTTTTTTTTAAATAAAAAACATTATCGAACTAAAATATAGTACAATAATATCATTAAAATATAAATTCTATAATTTTTTAAACCAGAGGTTTAATCATATCAGGCTTATTTTACGTCTTTTATAAAGTTGTGTCTGTTTATTTCAGGCTTATTGACCCACAGACACAAGTCACAAGACTACGGGTACGTCATTTAACAGTTTCGTTCACTGCTCATATTGGGTGTCCTGTGCTGTTCTGAGGTCAGTATTTGTTCTGTGGTTCCTCAGTTCTCTCTCTCCAGCGTCGTGCTTTGTGCGTCACATCAGGAGAACAAGCGCTTGTTTGGGTTCGTGTTGCAGACGGCGGGAGGACGAGTCGATGGACAGCCTGTTACCGTCTGCTACATCTTTGAGTCAAACAATGATGGAGAGAAGGTACAAAAACATGCATATAATCTCTCCCTTTTTATACTTTTATAAGGACATGTATATATATTTAATTAAAAAATTTCACTTTTTTTCTTGAATAAATCAGATCTGTGACAGTGTAGGACTCGCAAAGCAGATCGCCCTCCACTCTGAGATGGTGAGGAACATTTCAAACGACTGAAATGCATGTTGGGTGAAATGAAATTGATAATGCTGATGATTCTTGAGAATATGCATGTTTTTTTTTTTCTGACAGGACCGAAAAGCCTCACAGAAACAGAGAGAGCTGAATAAAGCCAAGGAGAAACAACAGGAGGAACTGCATAAACAAAAACAGATAGAGAAGGTAAAAGACATTCACATTTATTTGATCAAAAATACTGTAAAAATGTGATATATTATTACAATTTACAATAGCTGTTTTTTATTTGAATATGTCTTAAAGTATAATTTATTCCTGTGATCAAAGCTGTAATTTCAGCATCATTACTCCAGTCTGCAGTGTCACATGATCCTTCTATTATGAAACATTTATGATTATTATCAGTGTTGATCAATTAAATTTTTCGATCAATTTAATGCATCTTTGCTGAAAAACAGAAGTGTATATTTGAACAGATTTCATAAGTAAACTGTGGTCTCCAAACCTTCAGGATCTTGAGGAACAAAGTCGTTTGATCGCCGCCTCTAGCCGACCCACCCAAACAGCTGCTGACGGACAGGTCTTGGTCCTTAGCAACAGCCAATCAGAGGACAGCGACGTAGGAGAGGAGGGGCAGAAAAAGGGTGAATCGGAGGCCTGATAAGAACCGTTCTATTACATCACTTCCTGTTCCTCAAGGGTTCTCCAGAGCATTGATTTAATATCAAACTGCGGATTATATACACACACATAAGTGGACACTTTGGGGAAAACTCCTCAGAAGTTGTTATTTGTATGAATCCTGTATTTTTTACCATATCCGTTATCGAACTGCATTTGCTTTTAGAGGGTTTTATATATGTATGTGAGTAAATGAATCCACTATCAGGACAAACCCCAACCTAACGAGACGATTCGTTGCTTTATTTCGATGAAGTGAATAACTGACGTGTAAAAGACATTAATACTGTATGTTGGCCTTCACTTTATGTTTTTACGGCTGCATGTGTTTCCGTTCCGGTGACAGACTTTCACAAAGATATCAATGATGTTTTATTGTAATTGTCAATCTTAATCGTCCTAAAATAGGAGGAGTAGTTCACTTTTAAAAAAAACTTTTGCTGATAATTTACTCACCCCCATATCATCCAAGATGTCCATGTCTTTCTTTCTTCAGTCGAAAAGAAATGAAGGTTTTTGATAAACAATCCAGGATTTTCTCCATATAATGGACTTCAATGGGGTCCAAATGAGAGTTTCAGTGCAGCTTCAAAGGGCTTTAAACGATTCCAGACGATGAATAAGGGTCTTATCTAGCGAAACGAGCGGTCATTTAAAAAAAAAAAATTATAACAAAGTTTAAGTTTTATAAGCTCAAATGCTCGCCTTGCTCTGTTCTGTGATGTGCATTTGTGACTCTCCTGTTCAAACTGGTTTATCAAAATGAATTAATCTTTTGTCGTGTCATTTGGTTCACTCAACGAACGAAATGAACAAGTTGACTCGGGAAAAGATTTGTTCATTTTGATGATCGTCTGGAATCGTTTAAAGCCCTTTGAACAGTTTGCACTGGAGCTTGAACCATTTGGTCCCCATTGAAGTCCATTATATGGAGAAAATCCTGGAATGTTTTCATCAAAAACCTTCATTTCTTTTCGACTGAAGAAAGAAAGACATGGGGGTGAGTAAATTATCAGCAAAAGTTTTTTCAAAAGTGAACTACTCCTTTAATTTTCTTCATGCAATATTTTGAGAGATTCACTACATAATGGGTTCAAAATTATTTAATACGGTTATATTATGTCTTTGCAGTTAATACGCTAATACAGTTCTGATTTTGTCTGTTGACATGATTCACAATGTTCTACATCTACAAACGCACATCTGGTCAAGTTTTTCTGTGTGAACACATTTTTTGCTCATCACATGATCAAATGGCTCTAGACTTGGGGTGTGCTGTATTCTTTTTGTATATCGGAGATATTGAAGAGTGCATTTTATTGGTCCAGTATATGGGTTAAAAACGGTTGTGGAATTGCAAACTGAAATATTCATTATTTTTGTGGTGGAAGTTGCACAGAGCGCTGCTGAATTAAATATCGTCTCATTCATTGATTTGGTTTTATTTGACAATTTGCTTCAATGAAAACCATCTTTGTGGTTCATAAACTGTCGAGACGTCAGAAAAACGCACTTTCTGTATCATTTTAATCCGTTTACTGAGTGTAAAGCGATTCGCTTCGTTTATTTTGTCGATTGTTTCTAACCTTTTGTCTAAATGTCTTTCTACAAAATCATGGGGTACAATGAAGACTGGTATTAAAATCTGTTTAAATAAGCTAATCCTTTTAGACTCCAGAATCTTTATTTTTTTTATGGATTTTTTTTTACTTTATAAACTTCTTCAAATAATTGAACACCCACACAAAAAAAAAAATATGTTAAACTTAATCCAAATATATTTCAAGTAATTTAGAGAGTTTTAAAAGTTGCTTTAAAGATTGAAATAAAATTCTTACATGCCACAAAACGTAACAAATCTACATTTGTATAAATATAACTCAAAAATATTCATCATCTTAATAGGTTATTCCAAACGTCACATTTAAAACCAGGGATGTTTAGGAAACATTTTTGTTGAATTTTTTTGTAATTGATAAAAACAATATTATAGATTTTTTTTATTTATTTCAGGGCTACTGAAGATATTTCTTTTTCTTATCTGTTAAGTGCAAATTAACATACTGAAATACTATATGGTTTCATTAGATAACTTTTCATTATAATCTCAATACATTTTAAGAACAAAAGCATCTGTTAGCATTAGTTAATGCACTGAAAACTAACATGAACATGTTTATTAACAAAGGATAATAAATGCTGTACAAAATATATTGCGCATTGCACTGTAAAAAAAGTAAGTAACCTGGTTGCCTTAAAATTGTAAGTTCATTGAAATGGAAAAAGCGAGTTAATACAATGAAGGAGAATGATTTAATCATCAGAAACTCAAAATTTTATGTTATCTGAATTATATTAAGTTGATTTGACAAAAGAAAAAATGTTGTGATTACTAATCATGAAAATATGTCTTTTACAGTGTAGTTCATGACATGTACTACTAAATATCATCTAATGCTCAAATTGTTCTCATCTAACCTTAAGGATCTGAAAACAACCTCAATACAAACTTCATAAAACTAAGAGTTGTGCATGTCTGGATTATCTCCGTAAAATAAAGAGTTAATTGCTTGTATTGTGTGTAAGGTGATCTTATTTTCATTTCTAATTGGTCTTCATTTGGTTTGCATTTAAACAAGTCTAATTGGTCATTTCTTTGCAAAACAATGGAGCCGCAGGGGCCGCGCTTGTGTCCCCGGAGCTCGCCAAGACAAATAAACAAGCCGGTCGTTTATTAAAAGCAGCCAAGCAACCGAAAGAGATCAATTGAGCCTTGAATGAGACAATTATGACATGCTGCTTCCAGCAAATTGCCATTCAGCTTTTGTGCTTTTGTGCTCCGGAGCATCTTTCTCCATGCATGTCAAGAGAGAATGGGAATATTCAGCAGGATTAGTTTAAACAGCATTAGGCTTTATTATTATTTTAAACTCGTGTGCTAGAAAATAAGGTAAATAAGATTAGGCACTAGTTGACTGCTTTCTCATAATGCTGGAGATGCGGCAGAAGGAAATGAGAAGAGGATAAATCCTGGGAACGGGGCCTAATTTTCTACCTGGTGAGTAAAAAGAAAGGCCCGTCAGCCGTGTTTTGTCCCGCTCAGAGGCAGCTTTAGGGGATTCGGTGTCTCCAGGAGATAACAGGTTGTGCTTCGGGTTGAACACTGAATTACCTGCAGTCGTCCAGGGGTCCCGCGGTGAGGCCCGGCGATTCACATGTAAAACACCCCGTCTCGGGCTGTAATTGGTGACGTTTGGGGGACTATAAGAGAGGAGGTGTAAAGGTGAAGCTCAAGCTTTCGGAGGGACTGTATCTGCACTCGGATCTCCAGATGGCGTCTCTCGCGGTCACTGCTCGTCAGGACGTCCCGATGAACAGACCGTCCTCGTTCACCATCGACAGCATCCTGGGACTGAACCGGCCGGACCAGAGAACTGCACTGTCAGCGCCTTACCGACCCTGGACAGGTGAGATGATAACAACACACCATATGCGCTAATGTGTTTTTGGGATGTGTGCAAAAATACATCAGGAAAATGTACATTGCATTTATAGTGCTGTCAAATAGATTTCTAACAAAAAAATTTGTGTTTATATATGTGTTTGACTTGATATGATATATACACCCTAAACAATGCTGGGTTGATTTAACCCAAATTTGGGTCAAATATGTCATTTAAAACTTTCAACTGTACTTTTTTTAATTACATTTTTAACCCAACATTTGGGTTTGTCCATATTTGACCCAAATTTGGGTAAAAACAACCCAGCATTTTTTAGATTGTATACATAGCACTGATAGTGACAAATGATAAATCTACATAATTATCTACAATTAATGTTTATTTTCAAACATAACTGTGAATAATTTTAAATTGACGTAATCTATTTTGTATATTTAAAAATAAATAAATAAATAAAAAACATTCTCCATTGTTGTAAAAATAAATGTAATTTTTTTGATACAATTTTACTAACAATATTGGGGATAATTAATGTTAATGTTACTTAAAAAAATAAACGTATTAATTAACATTAGGAATAACAATAATCGAGGCGCGTTCCAGAAGTTTTACAACAAAGATAACTGACTGTTTACTGAACCGGTTCTCCGCTTGAATGAACCGATTCACTTAAACGAATCGCACTATCCCACTGATGGAGCGCACGAACTGTTTAAATGATATCATGTCTTTTATTTACCTCAGACGTGAAACCAGCATTCCAGAATCTTCTCGTGCTCACAGACAGCGAGGCTTCAGTGGACGTGAGAGTGAATGAAGATGGTAAATCCTACAGTAAATCACCAACAGACACGTACAGGAAAACACTGAACTGGTACATCGGGCGCAGGCCGCGGACGGCGTTCTCTAGCTTTCAGGTAAACGCTGCTGACCTGCGCATGCGCTTTACTACTGTCTATGGTTTTAAATGTGTGTCCTGCTAACAAAATTGAACATTTTAACCCATTATGAAAACATTATTTTTTAATCTCCTCTGAACATTTTAGCCTTAAATATTTTTTTAAAAACCATGGTTAAGGAAACGTTCCACTTTATCATTTTGCAAACAAATTGGGTTTGAAACGTTACTTTTGAACGTTCTCTGAACATTCTGAAACGCTTTCAGAACGTTCCATGATGTATAATGTTTTTATGCGAACGTTATTCATTATAGATCAGATGGCTTTCAACGAACATTCTATTGACATCAATAGAAGAACTTTAGGTCATAACATTTTTAGAACGTTCAATGTTCTGTAGTGCTTTTCCTGTCAAAACTTGTCAAATTCACAAAAATACAGTTATTTCTAACATTGGAATCCCAAAAATTAGTTAAAAAACGTTTCAGGATATAAATTTTAAAGGCTTAATACACTTAATAAATATATTAATGATGTTTTTTTTTTTTCTATGTCCAGATCAAGATATTGGAGAGTGTGTTTCAAGTGAACTCATACCCGGGCATCGATATACGGGAAGAACTTGCTCAGAAACTTCACCTAGATGAGGACAGAATTCAGGTAAAGACTGATCTGATAATCAGTGGATCATTTGCTTTGACATTTATAGATATTGTAAGTAATCAAGATTATTCATTTAGTATATTTTAGGATATCTGGATTAGTTCTAGGACTACAGATGCAGGACTAAACTGTTCAATCAAGTGTGTCAGAGATCTTTTATGAAGTTTGGATGTCTGACTGATGTTTTTATGTCTGTCTCTTAGATTTGGTTCCAGAACAGAAGAGCAAAGCTGAAGCGCTCGCACCGAGAGTCTCAGTTTCTTATGGTGAAAAACGTTCTTAATGATTTACAAACCAGCAGGGAAGAACACTGATGGCCACTGAACCACATTCACTCATGTTATTTTAAATTGTATGTCTTTACCACACTTATGTAATTAAAAATGATCTCTCGCTATGATTTAAATGCTAAAGATTCTTGTTACTTCTTATTGTGTGTTTACTGGAAATGTAAAATAATAAAGTCATTATAAATACAATTGTAATCCAACACTTTCATTCAAACCTAAAGTCCAATTAAAACTCTTTCTCTTGTTCCAAGTGAACATTATCTCCTGCCAACTGTTAAGCAAACACACACACACCTCCCGCCAACACTAATGAGTGCTTTATAACTATAGGGCTCAGTAAACCTATTAAGTATTGATTGGGTCACACAGGGGGGTTTCACTGAGGGGGGCTTCAGATTTACATTTGAATCACTTTCAATAAAGCACTTGCAATGTTTTGCATGTAGTTTTTTTTAAAACTATAATAATATATTAGAATTGAATTGAATTGAATATAATACAGGCTAATATAATATATGCATGTTAATTTGCATGCATGTGTTGTGAACCTTTGAAAACACTTGGTGGCACTGTTGCATTCAGAAAAATAAAATTTGTAACAAAATAGTCTATTTTCTTTAATTTGGTAAAAAATACTAATTTATTCTATTATTATCTTTTTTTTATCTATTTTTTTTTTCAAAGGCCAATTGTTGGATATGTATTAAAAACATTAAACATTGCCCTTAGAATGCCCTTATTTTGTTTAATTTGGTAAAAAAAAAAAACTACTAATTTATTCTATTATTATCTTTGTCATTATATAATGTGTAATAGTAATTTTCTCCCAGGACGAAAGAGACAAACTGTATAATTTGTCCAGAATATTATATGTATATATATATATATATATATATATATATATATATGTTTTTTTTTTCAAAGGCCAATTGTTGGATATGTATTAAAAACATTAAACATTGCCCTTAGAAAATACAGTAATGGATCAAAACCTTTCATCAAAGTTTTACATGAATTTTGAACAAAACCCGTCCTTGTCTTCGGACAACTTTGTTGAACTTTCTTGATCCACTTCAAATGTTGACTATGTATGCTGGGCCTGCATTATGAATGCATTGCTGGTTTGATCTCTAAGAAGCAGCCTCTTTTGATCCGTGTCAGTAACAGAAGCGGAGCTGAAAGAGGATCTGGGTGTATCTGTGATGCACCAGATTCTTTGGCCTCCAGGTTTCTGTCTTTGATCTGAAACAGGATAGTTGGATGCACATTATGGCTGTTGGCTACAAGAGATGATGAGACAAACGTTCTGTCTTTCTTTCTCCCAGCATTTGAGACATTGCCAGCAATATCATCAGGTCTGCAGAAACCAATATTTTCCAAGTGATGCATATTTTGAAAAGAATGAAAAACAGTGTTTCTTGACTGCTAACACATAAAGCTATTGGTTCAAAACCCTAAAACCTTACTTCAACTCTCACCAAGTCTCTGGCACCTGTTCACATCCATATTTCATGTGTATTTGCTGGGTTTTGTGTATCATCTGAAACCAAGCTTTGATTTGAGGGAAGATAATATCACAAAACACAGAAGTTTGTGAAGTAAAAACACACAGAATTAGCCTACAATTGTGTCATTTTCAGATTATTTCTATTCAAGAAAATGGTTTATTCTTCCACATAATGTGTGGAAAATCGAGAGTACACTGAAAAAAATAATATGCTTTATCTAATCAATAAAATTGTGGCAACATATTACAAGCAATATTATTAATTAAACTGTACAAATTAGAATTAATTAGAATGTTAATTTGATTAACTATTACTCAATTCTAATTTGTTCAATTTAATAAATAATATTGCTTGTAATCTGTTGCCACAATTTTATTGATTAGATTAAACATATTCATTTTTACAGTGTAACGCATTCAACAAACAATAATAACCTATCCAGTGACCTCCTAACTTATACGGGTAACAGAGTATTCATATTTCACTAATGTGTCAATCTTCACTATGATTACACACTCTTCTAACATACTTCAGATGTCTCGCGTGTTTCAAGCGTGTCATAACAGGGTGTGAATTAATCTCGAACCCTAACCCTTAAATTAAAATACAATGAAATGTGACTGTGTTTCTATCACTGTAAAAACAAACATGGTTTCATTATGAAATATGAAATAATCTGTCTAAGGGTACAGACACACATTGGTTATAATCAGATGATCACACAACTTGTACTATTTTTGCAGCATTGCACACTCTAAAAAATGCTGGGTTGTTTCAACCCAAATTTGGGTCAAATATGGACAAATCCAAATGTTGAGTTAAAAATGCAATTAAAACATTTACAGTTAAGTGAAAGTTGAAGTTTGGTTATAATTTGAAATTATATTTTTAACCCAACATTTGGATTTGTCCATATTTTACCCAAATTTGGGTCAAAACAACCCAGCACACATTATACTAATATACTAGCCTATAAGATGAATGATCTATTACATTTACAATAATGGATGCAACATGATAATACTGGCGTATAGGAACATGCATGGTTATATCAAATTATAATTAAATAAAAATCATTTTGGATTATGAAGCACAGCACATAAATCAGGTAATCAGGTTATACCATAAATGTAGAACATATGCATACATGTAGCATATTGTACAGTATGTTAATATGTGATACCAGAAAACCAGTCACTGAATTATACATGCAACATATGAATAAATAAATAAACTAAGATGACCGAAACTGGGATGAAATGATAATAAAAGTTAAAAATTTCTATTATGCTATATAGCATAATACTGCATAAACAGATTGGAATGGCTGTATGCTGTTGTATGCTGCTGTCTCTCTCTCTCTCTCTCTCTCTCTCTCTCTCTCTCTCTCTCTCTCTCTCTCTCTCACACACACACACACACACACACACACACACACACACAGAGAGAGAGAGAGAGAGAGAGAGAGAGAGAGAGAGAGAGAGAGAGAGAGACAGAGAGAGAGAGAGAGAGAGAGAGAGAGAGAGAGCTCCACCTTGTGTGGCTCGTGAACCTCCTCCTCAATTCTCGGCAGATTTCGTTCGCGACTTCGCGTTCATTCCCATCAGTGGAGCTTCATGGACGGGCAGGAATGGCTGGATCACGGAGACTTGATCATTTGTTCACGGCTTTATGTGTGTTTCTGTGCTGTAGCGCTTCGGTGGACGGAGGAAAGAGAGGAAACTCGGAAAAATGCAACTACAAGGTAAAGAGAAAGACGCTTTTCATCCGTAAAACACGTCGCGTGCGATACTACTGTCAGAAACACGGACAAGTAGAGTCATGTCATGTTACTTACCTCAGAACATTTAAAGCTCTTAATAATTGAGTTTGAGCTTTAAACAAGAGCATTCAACTACTATGATGAATTATTGATCAATAGTGTTCGGTTTTGTGTTGTGTGGAAGTGAAACTACACTTATCTGATAGGCTACTACCTTTAATTGTAAGGCAGATGTTGTGTGTTTGTTGAGGTGTACTCTCTAACATAAGGGTCTAAAGACTGAAGGTTTTGAACTGGGTTTTTGCTAGTTTTGTTTGACATGTTACAACCAGTCTGACACTAAGTTGCTAGTCTGAGATGGTCTACTAACTAAAACCAAAACTATAACTTCAACATGGATGTCTGTTTACTCTCTAGTTCTCCAGAAAACCATTAAACAGAGAACCTGAAGAAACTGTTACACAACTTAAGAAGCATACAACCAATACAAGCTAAAGTATCTTTATTTTTAAGAGTGCACCTGTATGTTTTTAAAGTTAACTTGTTCTTCACTTTGGAAGCAAACAGTGTTCATCCGGCCAGGAGCATTGAGCTTTGGGAAATGGCCTTTTAGGAGGTCAGATGTGTGAATGAGTCTCTCGGGAAGGTCTATTGTTGCTGGAGTTGACCTGTTGATGCTTTTGTGAATGGAGTTGAATGGAGCTTGTAGACTGGAGATCACTATGGGAAGATGGAAATGAAAAGGCTTTACAGATTTTCATTTGAATTAACTTCCTTTAAGTCCAAAACATGCTCTGAACAACAGCAAACTGCCTTATGTAACACAGGAAGCCACAATGTGCACTTTAATGGTTTAATCTTTTGGATTTAATAGACATTAACACAGCTGCTTCATTAATGAAAATACAATGTGCAATACATACAGTAGATGCAACTGTTTTGCATGAGCAGATGTTTAGTTATGACTTTTATGAGGTGTTTAAAGCACTATTTTGAGGATTTGAAATGTTGTCTTGCTGATTATGTTTTTATTTTAGACAAGTCACTAATATGCAATTTCAATTTTTAAAGACCATGTGATTGTGAAGTAAGAAATGTGACGATAGATGGTTCAAAAAATGAATATGGCTGTAATACGAGACTCCACACGTCCATGTTGTGTCAGTAGTGTGTGTCTTTGGCCTTTCTTCCTGTTGTTGGGCCGTGTCTGGGTAGTTTGCTGATGACAGACGGGCTATTGACGGACAGATTGCCCTCAATCTCATTGTCTTATAGGGCCAGCGCTGCTTTGAACTCATTTCCCATAGGAAGTGTGTGCTCTATTAAAATTCTTTGGCATTTCCTTTTAGGAAGCACAGATCACCTCCCTCCACTACATCAAAGCCGTCCTGTTGAGAGAAACACTTCAGGTGTAAATGACTTGTGTGTTCTTGTGGGCCGTTATGACGCCTGGGCTGAGACATGGTTGAACTTCTTACTTTTTATATGCGACAGACTTCATTAAGACACGCTCACAAAATGAACAATTGTGAAAATGTCCTTTGTTATGTGCAAAAGTAATTTGTACAAAGAAGTTGTACTTTTCTGTGTTTTAAATGATCTTTAACACTATAGCCCGACCGATAAAGGATTTTGAAGGCAATTTTTGACAATTTTTGGGGGGTTTTAAAATCCTTAATTTTTTTAATTAAATATTGTTGGATTTCACATGTGTAAAAGAAAAGCTAACTTTTCTGCACAAGATTCGTTTGATACCTTTTCTCTATGTCTAAATGTTCACTCCTCGCAAGTATAACTTACATTTTACAATGCAGCGACTGTAACTAGAGATATGCTAGTTATAAATACAGTAATCATTACTTTATTTAGGCAGAAAAAGTTCATTGTGGTTTCCAAGCTCATTAATGTTAACGTCTTCCACTGACGATAGTGGTATTAGCTATAGCTTTGTGGTTAGCTAGTCTATGATGAGCCATAATTTAGCAATAGATAACATCATACTGCAAATTTTAAAACATACATTTTCAATATAACAGGCCAAGGAGAGATGATTAAAGCGAGTTTCGTCCGTTTTTATTTTATTTTTTAAATATTAATTTATCGGCCATTATAACTGCCGATACCGATATTATGGAAAATGCCTAATATATCGGTCTGGCTCTACTATTTTGCTCTATTGCTCATATGGCTTAGTTTGCTGAGATCTGAGAATTGGTTAACAAATCATACTGAACGATTCCTTTGTGAATCGTATTGATCTGATTGCAGCTGATGCACTGATTTGATCAAAGATGAGCCTATAGTATTTCTGTTTTTGGGTAAGTGAACTAACCCTTTTATTTCTTCATGCTTTAATGCTAGTTCACACTGATAACTATAGCCATAATAACTATTAGCGTCCACACTAGCGGACGATATTGTTCTGTTAATTATAACACGCTGCAGTTTTGTCCTCTAAATGGTCAAGGATGCATTCTGATTGGCTGTCAAGGTTTTTATCATTTATCAACTGGAACAAAACATTTTGAAAGTGATTCTAACTATATTGTTCGTCTGTGCCTTTATCATTATATTTGTGGTGTGAACACATAAAAAACTTGACATGGGTCATTAAACAATAACCTAGAAATGTATGTTTTGCATGCTAGCACCACTCACATTTTCATGAATCATAAGTGTATATTTAAAGGAGTAGTTCACTTTAAAAAAAAACTTTTGCTGATAATTTACTCACCCCCACGTCATCCAAGATGTCCATGTCTTTCTTTCTTCAGTCGAAAATAAATCAAGGTTTTTGATGAAAACATTCCAGGATTTTTCTTTATATAATGGACTTTTCAAACTCAAAATGAACGAACCTTTTTCCGAGTCAATTCGTTCGTTTTGTTCGTTGAATGGACCAAATGACTCAGAAAAAGATTCGTTCATTTTGATTGAACAGGAGAGTCACGAACGCGCATCACAGAACAGGGCAAGGCGTGCATTTGAGCTTATAAAAAACTTTTTTTTTTTAAATGAACGATCGTTTAGCTTGATAAGACCCTTATTCATCGTCTAGAATCGTTTAAAGCATTTTGAACAGTTTGCACAGAAACTCTCATTTGGACCCCATTGAAGTCCATTATATGGGGAAAAATCCTGGAATGTTTTCATCAAAAACCTTCATTTCTTTTCGACTGAAGAAAGAAAGACGTGGACATCTTTCTTGGATGATATAGGGGTGAGTAAATCATCAGCAAAATTAGTTTTTTAAATTTAACTACTCCTTTAAGATGCAAAAAATGTGATTGTCTCTGTAGAGTTTTACAGTTTCTGTCTTTGCATTGATTCGTGTTTGACCGCCTGGCCGCCACCCAGATCAGGTTAAGACTCTGGAAAAACAAAGAAAGATATTTCAATTGGCCTCTGAGCTTTGCCGGCTCCAGCCGAGGGGCCAGGAGGCTCAATTGGATCTCCAATGGGGGCCTGTTGGACTCGGATTAAAGAGGTTGTTCTCTCCGGAAGTCCCAGGCCTCTCGGCTCAATAGCATCCATGCCTTCAGCTTTCCAATGAGCTCTGTGAGAAATCCCGCTGCCAGAGAGTCGTCTAAGGCTGACTTTCCTTCTCAGTGGCTGACCTCGAGCCCTGTATCTCTGTTAAAGAAATAACAGGATTCATTACGGGACAGATATTACTGCAAAAGTCCCGTCCCCGTCCATCTGGCGAAGTTCTGCTCTCTGAATGTGCCGAGGGTGATGTAGCCAAACCTCACAGACTTCAGCGAGCATCTTGAAACTGTTTCTGGGGGTGCGACGCGGCAGGCGATTAGCGTACAAACCTCAAATGTGCGTTCAAGGAAATCACCATGATTAATATTCAACTTGCAACTACGTATAGCTCACTATTCATTCGGCACTCAAGTAATCATTAGTCTTTTTTTCACTCGCCATAATGTGGATAATAGTATGAATATTTATAAGTCTCTTTGAATAAATGCATCTGCTAAATGCATACAGGTGAAACTCGTGCAAAAGTTCATTTTATTGAAGTAATTCAACTAAAAGGTGAAACTAATATATTAAACAGACTCATTACATGCAAAGTGAGATATTTCAAGCCTTTATTTGTTATAATTTTGATGATTATGCCATTTAAGCCATAATCAAAACTATAACAAATAAAGGCTTGAAATATCTCACTTTGCATGTTGAATTACTGAAATAAATTAACTTTTGTACGATATTCGAATTTTTCGAGTTTCACCTGGAAATGAGTGACTGATGTTATGATGTTACTTTTACCCTCGAACGGAAGCAGTCGGATGAGAAATGTTTATAAACCAGAAGGACTCTCATTGGTGATCTTGACAACTGATCTATATCTGGCGTTTGGTTACGGCTCAGAAAAATGAACAAGGATTGACCTGAAATCACCCAGCTACACTCTAATATACTCGAAGTATAAAACAAAAGCATAAAGTCTTTGTTTTACCTTACATAAGCAGAATCCCGGCCAAGACCTTTCTTTATGACCGTGGTCCGGGGATCTAATAAGTGCATGAGTGCATATATGGGCCGCTTTTTTCCATTTCTGTGTGTTTTTCAAAAGAGCCCTCACACACTTTGGGTCCTTGTTCTGGTAACATCTGTTTGAGGATGAATGATGGGGAAGGGGGTGTGTTTGAGAGAAGGGGGGTGAGATCTGAGTTATTTCTGTGCCATCTTAAGGGTGCATTGAAAACCATCCAAGCAGCTCGTCACCTTGGAGGCTGTGTCTTGTGTTGCGCTGGGAAAATCCCTGGTTGGCTAGCTCTGAATCGGCCCGGTTCGCTGAACCGCTTTGAATTCTGGGATGGAGGTCTTTGAGTAGCGACACTTCTTTTGACCGGACGAGTGCTCCTGCCGCTCGGCCTGAATGGCAGGATGTCGCTGGTAAACTGAGGTATGTTAAAAGTGAATTAAGGGTTGGGACAGTCTGCTCAGCTCGGTTGGGGGCCTGTGATTGGTCAGTGATTTTTCTGCTCTCAGTCTGAATTTGGTCGGACAGTAATTTCACTTAAATAACAATTAATAGGTAATTGTCATTGCAATTTAAGTGAAATCACTGAACTTAAATATACAAGCTTGATATAAATGATCATTCTAGAAGAAAATTTCAAATGGCACTTAGAGGCTTTTGCATCTGAACTCTTCATTTTTATATGTATATATATAATGATAATAAATAAAATAATTAAAATATATATATATATATATATGGCTTGTTATAAATATGTATTTTTCAATTATTTAAATTATATAATGTTCTTTAAAAATAATTAATATAATAATATATTTATATATATATAATTTATTATGTAAGATTATAATGATATATGCATATAATTGTATTATTTAATTGTTTAATTATTTTTTATGTTATTAATGATATACTGATATAGATTAATAATTATTAAATTATTTTGGTCAAACTTTAGATTAGGGTGGTCCAATTCTTACTAATAACTAGGCTACTATTTCTACTACTTAATTGCTGCTTATTAATAGTTGGTAAGGTAGTTGTTAAGTTAAAAAATTTAGGATTAAGGGATGTAGAATATTGTCATGCAGAAAAAGTGCTTTATAAGTATTAATAAACAACAAGTTAGAATTAGACCCTAAACTTAAGTGCTACCATTATTTTTTTATACATACATAATCATGATTCTTTTTAATCCACTTAAATACTTTAATTATGTGTGTATATATATAAATATATATGTATATATATATATATATATATATATATTTGTGTGTGTGTGTGTATAATTGTTTACTTATTTTAATATATACATTTAATATATATATATATATAAATCTTTTTATATACTATACAAATGAAAGTTTTTTGTTTTCATATATACTGTGGTAAACACAACCATTTCTGCCATTGAGAATGTGGTCTTACCGCCCACTTCCATTCATAATAACCACGAAACAAATAAAATACTGAAATAACCCATGCAAAATATAATTATTTGTAATATGGCTATAAAATGTCTCCTAAGCTTAATACAGAACAAATTTGACCATTTATGTATGCGCTATTGGAGCTGGTTGTGGATCCTGAGGGCAGTAACTCGAGTGTGTTTGCATTGCAGAGAGACTCGATCTGCGGTTCCTCCTCCTCCTCCTCCCTGCTGCCCCACACACTGAAGTCATTACAATCAATTAACTGCTCTTTGCTCCGGCCTAATCAAGGATCTGGTCCAGAGAAACTTCCTGCCTGTAGGTTTCAGGCAATGATTTGAGATTATACAGTGTGTGTCCCTTAGGGTGAAGTATGTGATGAACTCTGAGCTCTGGGGAGGATGCATCTTTAAGTCCCCCGTTTTAAAACCACAGTTTATGTGTGTTATCGCTGATCTTTTTTAAGCTATAATGAAGTCCAGAGTGTCCTGAAGTTGTCGAGTTACAGTAAATCTGTAAAGTTCAAAGTCAAAAATGCATATTGGTCTTTTATTCAGAGACGTCCTGTTGCCTCTACATGCTGTCACTTCTTCTTAGTCTCTCCATGTTTGTCTGACTCCGGTTTTAAACATAAAAGGGAGAACTACGGAGCCCCCCTAGTCCCACTTTGGCAAAAAAAAATAATTATAACTATCTTGTTGCCTCAAGATAGTAACTCGTGGCCTCAAGATACTAACTCGTGGCCTCAGAGGCCACGAGTTACTATCTTGAGGCCACGAGTTACTATCTTGAGGCCACGAGTTACTATCTTGAGGCCACAAGTTACTATCTTGAAGCCACGAGTTACTATCTTGAAGCCACGAGTTACTATCTTGAGGCCACGAGTTACTATCTTGAGGCCACGAGTTACTATCTTGAAGCCACGAGTTACTATCTTGAGGCCACGAGTTACTATCTTGAGGCCACGAGTTACTATCTTGAGGCCACGAGTTACTATCTTGAGGCCACGAGTTACTATCTTGAGGCCACGAGTTACTATCTTGAAGCCACGAGTTACTATCTTGAGGCCACGAGTTACTATCTTGAGGCCACAAGTTACTATCTTGAAGCCACGAGTTACTATCTTGAAGCCACGAGTTACTATCTTGAGGCCACGAGTTACTATCTTGAGGCCACGAGTTACTATCTTGAGGCCACGAGTTAGTATCTTCAGGCCACGAGTTAATATCTTGAGGCCACGAGTTAGTATCTTGAGGCCACAAGTTACTATCTTGAAGCCACGAGTTACTATCTTGAAGCCACGAGTTACTATCTTGAGGCCACGAGTTACTATCTTGAGGCCACAAGTTACTATCTTGAAGCCACGAGTTACTATCTTGAGGCCACGAGTTACTATCTTGAGGCCACAAGTTACTATCTTGAAGCCACGAGTTACTATCTTGAGGCCACGAGTTACTATCTTGAGGCCACGAGTTACTATCTTGAGGCCACAAGTTACTATCTTGAGGCCACGAGTTACTATCTTGAGGCCACGAGTTACTATCTTGAAGCCACGAGTTACTATCTTGAGGCCACGAGTTACTATCTTGAGGTCACGAGTTACTATCTTGAAGCCACGAGTTACTATCTTGAGGCCACGAGTTACTATCTTGAGGTCACAAGTTACTATCTTGAGGCCACAAGTTACTATCTTGAGGTCACGAGTTACTATCTTGAGGCCACGAGTTACTATCTTGAGGCCACGAGTTACTATCTTGAGGTCACGAGTTACTATCTTGAAGCCACGAGTTACTATCTTGAGGCCACGAGTTACTATCTTGAGGTCACAAGTTACTATCTTGAGGCCACAAGTTACTATCTTGAGGTCACGAGTTACTATCTTGAGGTCACGAGTTACTATCTTGAGGCCACAAGTTACTATCTTGAAGCCACGAGTTACTATCTTGAGGCCACGAGTTACTATCTTGAGGCCACGAGTTACTATCTTGAGGCCACGAGTTACTATCTTGAGGCCACGAGTTACTATCTTGAGGCCACGAGTTACTATCTTGAGGTCACGAGTTACTATCTTGAAGCCACGAGTTACTATCTTGAGGCCACGAGTTACTATCTTGAGGTCACAAGTTACTATCTTGAGGCCACAAGTTACTATCTTGAGGTCACGAGTTACTATCTTGAGGTCACGAGTTACTATCTTGAGGCCACGAGTTACTATCTTGAGGCCACGAGTTACTATCTTGAGGTCACGAGTTACTATCTTGAAGCCACGAGTTACTATCTTGAGGCCACGAGTTACTATCTTGAGGTCACAAGTTACTATCTTGAGGCCACAAGTTACTATCTTGAGGTCACGAGTTACTATCTTGAGGTCACGAGTTACTATCTTGAGGCCACAAGTTACTATCTTGAAGCCACGAGTTACTATCTTGAGGCCACGAGTTACTATCTTGAGGTCACAAGTTACTATCTTGAGGCCACAAGTTACTATCTTGAGGCCACGAGTTAGTATCTTCAGGCCACGAGTTAATATCTTGAGGCCACGAGTTACTATCTTGAAGCCACGAGTTAGTATCTTCAGGCCACGAGTTAATATCTTGAGGCCACGAGTTACTATCTTGAGGCCACGAGTTACTATCTTGAGGCCACGAGTTAGTATCTTCAGGCCACGAGTTAATATCTTGAGGCCACGAGTTACTATCTTGAGGCCACGAGTTAGTATCTTCAGGCCACGAGTTAATATCTTGAGGCCACAAGTTACTATCTTGAGGTCACGAGTTACTATCTTGAAGCCACGAGTTACTATCTTGAGGCCACGAGTTACTATCTTGAGGCCACAAGTTACTATCTTGAAGCCACGAGTTACTATCTTGAAGCCACGAGTTACTATCTTGAGGCCACGAGTTACTATCTTGAGGCCACAAGTTACTATCTTGAAGCCACGAGTTACTATCTTGAAGCCACGAGTTACTATCTTGAGGCCACGAGTTACTATCTTGAGGCCACGAGTTACTATCTTGAAGCCACGAGTTACTATCTTGAGGCCACGAGTTACTATCTTGAGGTCACGAGTTACTATCTTGAAGCCACGAGTTACTATCTTGAGGCCACGAGTTACTATCTTGAAGCCACGAGTTACTATCTTGAGGCCACAAGTTACTATCTTGAAGCCACGAGTTACTATCTTGAAGCCACGAGTTACTATCTTGAGGCCACGAGTTACTATCTTGAGGCCACAAGTTACTATCTTGAAGCCACGAGTTACTATCTTGAGGCCACGAGTTACTATCTTGAGGCCACGAGTTAGTATCTTGAGGCCACGAGTTACTATCTTGAGGTCACGAGTTACTATCTTGAAGCCACGAGTTACTATCTTGAAGCCATGAGTTACTATCTTGAGGCCACGAGTTACTATCTTGAGGCCACGAGTTACTATCTTGAGGCCACGAGTTAGTATCTTCAGGCCACGAGTTAATATCTTGAGGCCACGAGTTAGTATCTTGAGGCCACAAGTTACTATCTTGAAGCCACGAGTTACTATCTTGAGGCCACGAGTTACTATCTTGAGGCCACGAGTTACTATCTTGAGGCCACAAGTTACTATCTTGAAGCCACGAGTTACTATCTTGAGGCCACGAGTTACTATCTTGAGGCCACAAGTTACTATCTTGAAGCCACGAGTTACTATCTTGAAGCCATGAGTTACTATCTTGAGGCCACGAGTTACTATCTTGAGGTCACGAGTTACTATCTTGAAGCCACGAGTTACTATCTTGAGGCCACGAGTTACTATCTTGAGGTCACAAGTTACTATCTTGAGGTCACGAGTTACTATCTTGAGGTCACGAGTTACTATCTTGAGGCTACAAGAAAATTTTATAATAATTTTTTTTTTTTTTTTTGCCAAAGTGGGACTAGTGGCATCCGTTGAGACTCAGATTTTACCGTGTGTCTGCGTGAGGTAATTGGAGCTGCTAACACACGCACTCTTGAAGCTCCGCCCACTGTGTCGGGAGCTGCAGCTCATTTGCATTTAAAGGGACAGACACAAAACGGTGCGTTTTTGCTAACCCTTCACAAACACTCTCTGGGGACATCAGAGATTGATTTTACATCTTGTGAAAAGGGCATTATAAGACCCCTTTAACACATAGGTGTTTTCCAAAGCGCAAAAGAAGTAAAACTACTGCAACAGCGTGTGTAATTGAGCTCGAGCAGCTAAAAGCTCTGTGTTTGGGGCTCTGGTTGACTATGAGGGGCTGTGTGCCTCAGGCTGGGAGGTTATTCAGCATGTGATCTCCTCTCTTGTGTCTCATCCGTCGTTCTTGGCACAGCCTCTGTGTTTTCCATTAGAGCCGCGAGATGATCTTCCTCTTCATGGTCATGCAGTTCTGGAAGCCTCTGGGCAGCGGTGCATTCTTAACGCATGAAACCCAAAACTTCAAATCCCACAAGCCCTCTGTCCTCCCTGTGAAGACATTCATTGTTTGTTAATGTCATTCGGCAGGTCATTCTTCTCGACCATGTCTTTTCTCGGTGTGCGTTGTTGTATCGCTGCTTGTTCTCGCAGGGCAGACACACAATGTCTGTTTTATTAGCGCTCACTGTTAATCCCGGCCTATAGAAGTGTAAATGAAAGCTCTTTTTTGACGATGGGTTTCTCTCATGTTGGTCACGTCTGGGCTTGTTTCGAGTCGTTTCTGCCGGCTGTGTTTACATCCTTTTCAAGTATTGTGAATTCTAAACGAATATAAAAACAAGATGTGATAACAAAAGGAGCAAGAATCCAAAAAACAAAGATCTCGAAAACTAAAGTGGATGTCTTGCTGACATGAAAATACGTGTTTATTCATTTCTATAATAGGGATTCCCAAACGTGTTAGTCAGGCGTACCTCCAGTTTAACAACGTTCATGGTTCTCTGATTAATGGTCACATGATATGCATGTAATTTATATATAACATTGAATAATTTTGTTTTATGTTGATTATTTTAAATTATTTGTTTTAACCTAATATTTATGTTTTTTTTATTGTTTTAAAATGATTTGAATTTTACATTATGATTTGTAGTTATTATTATTTTAAATATATTTTAATTTGTATAATTTTATTTTGATTATTTTACAATTATTTTAATTGCACATTATGGTTTTGTAAATATTTAGTGCATGTTTTATTTTTATTTATTTTTAAATTTTTAATGAATTTTATTTTAAAATTGTTATTTTTACATTTGTGATTTTATAAATATTTAGTGAGTGTTTTATTTGAATTATTTTTTTATTTTTATTTTACATTGATTTTTATAAATATTTAGTGCGTGTTTTATAATTATTTATTTATTTTACTTTAAATATTACTATTAGCTTTTCATCAGCCCAGTTTGGGAAACCCTGATCTATACAGCCAAAAATAAACTCGAAATTGACTTTTAGTTTATTTGGATACTTAAACTAACTTAAAAACATGATTTTTTTGTTTTACCCAATAAAATGTAAAGTAATAGTTTATGCATAAATGAATATTCTGTCTTGTTGAAGATGTTTAGCAGGCTGCTTTTTTTAACATAAAAGCATACGATGAGCTCCAAAAACAAAAAATAAAAGACTTGTTTGCTATATCATGCCATATAATATTTCTGTGCAAGAAACAGATCGATATTTGTCATATTATAAAACTTAAGACATCATTCTCTCTGAAACTTAATCACAATATGTCGTTTCTCATTATCACAAAATGTTTTGTTCATTATGATTGTGAAATCCCTTTATGTTTGCTGTATCCCTGCGGATATGAATCCCGCAGATGTCCGGGACCTTTGCCACGTGTGTGTCACGGCAGTGCCGGTCAAGTTCACAAATCAATTTATGATGCTTCAGAGGCCACATCTGTCCAGGGAACTTGTGTGGTTTAGTGCATGTTTTGACCACTGATCTCAGACATTTATCATGTCTTCTTTCTTCAGATTTGGGTGTTTTTTGAAAGAAAAGGCTGGTCCTGGATCAGTCGGTTGAGTTAAGCACTACCTGGATGTTTTGGGACTGGAAAACCCATTAGCATGTCTGTTAAACACATGATCTACATGTGCTCATCACACTTTACACACTCCCTCTGGAGAGCCTGACGCATGAAATAAGTCATAAACAGAACAGAACAACTTTTTGAACCTTAGTTTGCATATATGTTTTTGTTGAGTATCATAATTGATACATCAGGCTTTTATGGCACATATAGTATGATATGAGAATATGGAAGGAAAAACCTCAATATCATTCAGCAAAAATATGAATTTTGGTGGAGATGCTGATATTTATGATGAAATTCTCATACTCTGATGCTGAAGTATAACAGACTAACAACATAAAATGCATATATATATAAATCAGTTGACATTCTATGTCCCAATCATATTCCTTGGTAAGATGATATTTAAATGCTTACTTTTAATGCAATGCAATAATAATGAGAAATGAATAAATAAATGATCCTCAGAAGCCTGAAGATCACATGATTTTTCGTAACGATGCAAACCTAAGTTGCATGGTGTGTCTGTGAAGGGAAGTGCACCTCGACTGTGCTCTGCTTACCAAAATGAGCTCCTTAAGTTCCTCAGAGCGAATGTAATGGCATATGGGAGCGTTTTTAGGAGCGAATGGGCTGGGAAGACAGGAAAGACATTAAGGGGAGCAGACTGAAGCCCTCCAGCTTTTGACCCGTCGTCAGATGTTCCCTCTCTGACCTGCCCATCCGGTTCCTCTTTAGGACGAGAGTTGAAACTTGAAAGTTTTAGGTACTTGATCACCAATTCAGTGTTTCATGTATTTGCTATGTCTTTTGTTTTAACTACAGCTCTGAAGATGATATGATGAAAACAATCTGTGCAATGACAAAGAGTTACATGACCAGAGTCATAATACAGATGAAACTCGTGTTCATTTATTTCAGTAATTCAACTTAAAAGGTGAAACTAATATATTATATAGACTCATTACATGCAAAGTGAGATATTTCAAGCCTTTATTTGTTGTAGTTTTGATGATTAGGGCTTACAGCCAGTGTTGTAGTCGAGACCACCTCACTCGAGTCCGAGTCGACACTGAGACCAGAGAGAGTCGAGTCCGAGACCAGAGACGGTCGAGTCCGAGTCGAGACCGAGACCAGTGAGGGTTGATTACCTAATTTACTTTTATTTACTTAGAGAAATCCTTTTTTTTTTTTACTGAATTTACTTGGAGTTTAAAAAATATGATCAGTTTAGGGTAAAAAGGCCACATAGTAGGTGGTGTTAAAAGTAATTTTATTACAATTTGTCATGCGCAGTTGAAAATCTAGAAAATCACCAATCACTGGGCATGTCAATTAATTTAAAGAAATATTTTATTAATATACATTAATAATCATGACAAATATTTTTAATTGAACTCGAGTGGACTCGGGAATAATTCCGAGTCCTAAAAAAAAAATGTTCGAGTACGAGTCAATTCCGAGACCGAGTCCGAGACGAGTCTCGAGTACTACAACACTGCTTACAGCTATGAAAAATTTTCACAATATACAAATTTTGCCTTTGGGTTATTTTTTAATCATCAAAATTATAACAAATAAAGGTTTGAAATATCTCACTTTGCATGTAATGAGTCACCTTTTAATTTGAATTACTGAAATAAATGAACTTCGAGTGTCACCCGTACATCTACATTAATCCGGATACATTTGAAAATGCCATTTTCGTTTAAAAACGCTTTCTGTCCACACAGAAAAAATTCACCTTTTAAGCTCACTGAGAGATGATGGAGAAATAAATAAAGTTATTCTGCAAATCGTCTGTCAGGATAATTTTATTTAGCGAAATCAGTCACCAATATATGTTTGGTCTGAAACGTGACCGCTCTCATGTTTTTCTCATGTCATCTTAGCAGGGCTGTGATATAAAGAGTGTGCAAAGTAACATATTTTACCAACAGTGTGAGAGTGAAAAGCACACAACAGGCACGATAGCGGTATAAACATGACTATGCATGGGTTCAAAATGCGTCACATGACTAAACTTGCATCAACGCTTTTAAATAACGCCGTTTTCACAGACCACACTACAACGGCATTTTCAAATTCGTCCATTATGGGGACTCGGAGCGTTTTTTGTTTTTTTTTACATTTAAAAAAAAAAATATTTCATTAATAAAAACGCCGTCTCAGTGAACGGAAGGCCAAAACGGAGAGAAAAAGAAACCGTATTAGTGTGGACAAGACCTCATTTACTTCTCGTGCAGGATGTTTGTTGCAGACGTGCTCTTAGAGGACCGTAATTACACAGATGAAGAAAGCTGATACCCGCTCATTAATGCCACATGATCACCTGCAGATTCAGGAGCGCGGCCGGAAACGCGCCACACAGATGCATGAAACTCAATCTGGATCTGTGTTTGTTTTCGATGTCAAGAAGACAAAAGTTAGCAATGCAAGATTATCCGCCATCACCTTACCATGGTGCCAGCACAGTAAAGTTTAAAAACAGACCCCTCAAGACAAACAAAAGTCTTTACCGATCAGATTCATTCAGCCCGCACCCTCAGATCACTTGGACGTGGCAAGAGGTAAAAACTATATAAATACTGTTCGTTTTCTCACACAGTGTCTTAGGCCATCAATGTGTACGAGTCATTAAATCATGTTTAATTTGGACTTCTCTGTGCATGCTCTTTGAGGTGGTGACCATAGACCTCCATTATATGGCTGACAGACAAGAACGGTTTGACCTAAAAATATCAAAATTGAAAATACTGCGAAAACAAAGACACCTACATCTTGGATGCCCTTGAGGTAAGATAAAACATATCAAAAATTAATTTCAAAGTGAACTATTCCTTTAAAACAAACGATTGTATCGATTATATACACCAGTAGGAGGCGGCAAGTGACTGTTAAACAAATGTATTTGTCGTTGAATCATTCACTTAAGAAATTTGTTCAAAAACAACTAGTGAAGTATTAATGAATCATTCATTCAAACCGATTTAAAAAATAATTAGCAATTAACATTTTGTCAGAACCTCTTTTGTTAAAGTCGTGACGTGAGAGAATCGTGATCATGTGATTTCTCAATTTATTTAGAATGGTTTTTGGTTAATATTGCATAAATCTTTCACAGTACGACCAGTATTAAAGCAAATAGGATGTATTTAGTAAAATAAAGTCAATTTTGACTTTCTGTTCCCCCGTCACAACATTGCAAATCAAGCTTGCTTTGCTCTTTCTTTTTATATTCCAAGTAATTTGTTGGACAAACAGTGAGAAGTGGTCTGTTTGTTTTCACAGCGCTGAGGAACAAGCCCCCCGAGAGCAGATCAGCGAGATCTGAAGCTCAATATCATAAGTGCATGTAAGACAAACACAGTGATGGAGAGCGGCTGCTGCAGACTCTGACCCCTTTTAACTCCATAGCGTTCGACAGCGCTGGATTTATCACAAGCCCTCCTTTAGCCCACGAGCTCTCGGCCGTGCAATATAAAGTTTATGCGTGCAAAATAAATGTGTTTTAGTTGTACTGAACGATTAATCGGTACAAATTCAAAATGTGCTTTTCAGAGTCTAGCTCAATTTCACTTACACGCCCAACTTTGCAACTGCAAAACAACTCGTACACGTGCATTTAACCACATTTTTAACGAGGAAAAGTTTGCAAACCTGTTGCCGACAAAGTATAAGCTTTAACCCTGCGGTATTTTCAAGATTTGTTATCACAACATATTTTCTTTTGTCAAATCAACTTTATAATAATTTATCTAGTTGAGATAACTTATTATTTTGAGTTTCTGATGATTAAATTAATCTCCTTCATTGTATTAACTCACTTTTTCCAGTTCAATCAATTTAAAATTTTAAGGCAACCCAGGTTACTTACTTTAAGTTAAAACAACAATATTTTTTACAGTGTAGTAATCACATTTTTTCTGTTGTCAAATCAACTTAAATAATTTATTTAGTTCAGATAATATATAATTTTGAGTTTCTGATGATTAAATTAATCTCTTTCATTGTATTAACTCACTTTTTCCAGTTCAATGAACTTAAAATTTTAAGGCAACCAGGTTACTTACTTTTTGAAGTTAAACCATCAATATTTTTTTACAGTGTAGTAATCACAACATTTTTTTCTTTTGTCAAATCAACTAAAATAATTTATTTAGTTCAGATAACATATAATTTTGAGTTTCTGATGATTAAATCATTCTCCTTCATTGTATTAACTCACTTTTTCCAGTTCAATGAACTTAAATTTTTAAGGCAACCAGGTTACTTACTTTTTTAAGTTAAAACAACAATATTTTTTTACAGTGTAGTAATCACATTTTTTCTTTTGTCAAATCAACTTAAATAATTTATTTAGTTCAGATAACATATAATTTTGAGTTTCTGATGATTAAATCATTCTCCTTCATTGTATTAACTTACTTTTTCCAGTTCAATGAACTTAAAATTTTAAGGCAACCAGGTTACTTATTTTTTTAAGTTAAACCAACAATATTTTTTTACAGTGTAAGGGATCGTTTACATGACACCGTTTTAAACTAGAAACGTAAAACTAAATGCGTTTTGGCTGTTGATTTACATGACGGCGGCGTTTTTGTCGGCCTGAAATTGTTTTTAAAAATGATACAAATAAATTTGTGAAAACAGTGACATCATGCATGTTACATATTCAGTCTATAGGTGTGTAGTGTTGTTAACTGGGGAAAAAAAATGAAAAATTACACAATTATTACACATTTTGTTGACAATTTTATAAGGTCAGAAACCACTTTTCTATGTTTTGCTAACTGAAGTACAGCATTACTTTGGGACTATCTCTGACTCGTGTACCAAGAACGCTTTAAAAACAACTGAAATATGTATGTATATATATATATAAGTCTTTTAATCTTTGATATACACTCTAAAAAATGCTGGGTTGTTTGAACCCAAATTTGGGTCAAAGTTGGACAAACCAAAATGTTTTTAAAAAATGTAATTAAAAAATGTACAGTTGAAAGTTAAAATTGAAGTTGGGTTAAAATTTTAAATTACATTTTTAACCCAACATTTGTCCATATTTGACCAAATTTTGGGTTAAAACAACCCAACCCAGCATTGTTTAGAGTGCAATATTTTCTGATTAGTTACATACCCCCGTCTTGCGTCTTGTTTTCCTTTTTCTTCGTTTATTTGTTCTATATTGAAACATTTGAAAATGTTTCAATAATAAAAAACTACTTGCCTGGCTTGAGTAATATCGCATTTTTAGTCGTTTTCACAGATATGTGTGAACGGGGATTGCTTTGTCAACGTTGTCGTCCCAAATCATGCAGCGAGCTTTACTCTCAGGTAACACTGAAGCGCTGTTTTCTTGTGATATTTATTCGTCTGGCATCCATACGCGGCAGATCGTGTCTTGTAAATCGGTACCAGTCTATTCTGATAAACGTGGGGAATTTGTAAAGCAAGCACAGAGATGCAGGTCACGCGTAATCCTAACAAATGCCACTGGGTAATTCAGTAAGTTATCTGGATCGGGAGATTAGATACCCCCCCTTTACTGGTCCCAGGCCAAAGAATAGCAGCAGTGTCCCTCTGATTGATCATCGCTGCTCAGATATCCCTTAATAGCAAATAGGAACTGATAGCATGCATGTTCATTGTCCATGCATTTCCTAAGACTCGAGCAGTGAAGGATCAAACACATTGCTAACCTTTGCAAAAAGTGTGGCTTGTTTGCTGTCTCCATATGGGTTACAGCTAATTGGGTTCTTAAGAAGAACATCTACACTTGTAACATAGCTGGCAGTGTTCTCATTAAATCAGCTTCACGTGTGAGGTTAGATGCCAAAGCACACGCCAAACAAGGGACTTTTCAGGCAAGGAACACTCTGCTTTGATTATGTGTGTGGGGATTGCATTAGATTGACATTACAGAATCTGGCAATTTATCAATTTATATGCTAAATAAATCAGTGTAGAAAGAATTTTCACAGTAACACTTTATAATATGGTCTCATTTTTAACATAATGTTGTCATAAATGTTGTTAACCTTAGTGTTAGTCAATAAAAACAAATTTGTTCATGTTAGTTCAGAGTGCGTTAACTTAATGTTAACAGATGCTTTTTATTTTAAAATAAATGTATTTCGTGAAAATTAAAAACAAGATTAGATTCTTTGTTCATTAACGTTAACAAGACTGAAAAAGTAAAACACACTCCAATAATATTTGATTTTTATTTGCCTTTTTACTTTATGCATATTATATCTTTCATAAATAATTATAATCCAAGTTAAAAGGCATTATAATATTTGCAGATTCCTTGTCACTTCTGAAATTGGTTGTTTGTGTTTTAATATATTATACTTTCTAAAGACGTAAAATGATAAGTGAGTATTGAAACTGTGGTTATGATCATTCACGAAACCACACAGTGCATTATAAGCTGAATAACAATCAATCATCAATCAATTTTATATATATATATATATATATATATATATATAGTATACGATATATAGTGATATTAAAATTAAAATTACCAGGAAAATAACAAACGTAACTCGAAGGAAATGCCAAAGAAAAGAGATGTGTTTTTAAAAATGATTTAAAACAATTGAGTGTTGGGCATTAACGAGGCATAATTAATGCTTAAACCAATAACAAGGCATAATTAATGTGTTAAAATAGGTTTATAATGCATAAAGGCTTTAAGAAAGTGAAGTGTTATCATAATGTTTTTACAGTGTAGGATTTAACTGACTTGCTCTAGTGTCGTGACGAGAACTCAGTCTTTTGTGAAAGCATAAAAGGTAATGAATGCATAAAAGACGAAGCCTAGCTCCCATGCTGGTTTTGGCTGATATAATTACTGTTATTATTATTCATATGGAAGGTGGAACACCTGGTTAGATCATCCTTTGGTGTTTAACAGGAAACACGTCCCGTCACTCTGTCCAGACACGCTCGTGTCCCTGATCCCGCACAATAGGTAAAGCTCATCTCCATAATGGCTTCTTCTATCGCCCCTGCCAGGTGTGTGTGTGTGTGTGTGTGTGAGACCAGAGGACGGTTCAAACTCATTCTTCTTGTTCAGCAAACTCAATTGATATGCATCATGATGTATTAATGCGTTTTTAGTAGGCTAAGTAATGCATTCAGAAAGGATGCATTAAATCAAATTGAAATTAAATGAATCAAAAGTGCCAGTAAAGTCATTTATGATGCAGTTTCTATTCAACAAAGAATACTGGAAAATAAAAATGTATCAGTTTCCAGCAGCACAACTGTTTTCAACACTAATAATCAGAAATGTTTCTTGAGCATCAAATGTGACACTGAAGACTGGAGTAATGACATTTTGACGTATATTCACATAGAAAACAGTAATAATATTTCACTTTTTACTGTATTTTTAATCAAATTAATTAATGCAGCCTTGAACTTTTTTCTCACCCCAAACTTTTGAACAGTGTTATATATTCATGTGCCATGGTATTTGCACAGTACATCAAGGTATGGACTAAAAACATGTTACTGATGTGATGTAAGATGGTTTTTGGTACTTTATTTAGTTAGTGTTGGGCTACAAAATCACCTTTCAAATGGTGAACACTAATTGAAGAGTTCAGATGCAAAAGCCTCAAAGCCATTTATAATTTTCTTCTAGAGTGATCATTTTTATCAAGCTTGTATATTTAAGTTCAGTGATTTCACTTAAATGGCAATGATAAATACCTATTAATTGTTATTTAAGTGAAATCACTGAACTTTGATAAAAATCTTTTCAAATGGCATTTAGAGGCTTTTGCATCTGAACTCTTAGTTCCATGGTATTGCTATACACTCTTAGAAGAAATGGTTCTATTTGGAACCAGAAATGGTTCCATCCCCTGCTTCATATATGGAACTCCAAAATGGTTCTATAGAACCATTTTTTTTTATAAAAGGTTCTATTGGCCAAGTATGGAACCCCAGGGTTCTATATAGAACCCAGAGGAACCCTTTTTTTAAGAGTGTATAGAACCTTTTAGGGGTTCCAAATACGTAGCGCTGATAGAACCTTTTAAGGTTCTATATAGAACCTTTTCTTCTAAGAGTGTAGTACATACTAATAAATAACTATAGTACATAATAACACATGCAAAATCATGCTTCAAGGTTTACCATGATATTTTTTTGTAATTGTGACTTGAGTCACTGTGTGTTCTCTTAATTTCCACGGTGCGTTTAACGACCCCGGTCATTAAACAAAAGGCACACAGTCTTCTCTCTTTTACAATCACTTAATAAGGCCTAATAAAGCACGGGGACCCTTGTTTGACCGGGGTCTGACCTCCTTGTTTTACCTCACGGGCAACATTTCTGCTCATTTGCCACATGGGATGCAGCGAGTTTACGAGCAGCACCCCCGGCCCAAACTGTCCATTTGAAGTTTTCGGATACCAAACGACCGCTGGGGCTATTAGCAGGACGAGGGCCGAGACGTCCGAGCTCCTCTCAGCGGGGCCGGCGGCCCACAGGTACACGGGGAACGAGAGGAGGAGGGTTTGCTGCTTGTTGAGGAAGGTTGTAAAAGGGTGTCGGGGAGAGTGTGACTAGGCTTGTCACATCGCAGACCCCCTTCCTTCATCACAAACACTCGTTCGCACATAAAGAGAGAACTAGACCTGGAAGATGTGCAATTAAACTCATTTGCATGACATTAAAGGAGTAGTTCACTTTTGAAAAAACTTTTGTTGATAATTTACTCACCCCCATGTCATCCAAGATGTCCATGTCTTTCTTTCTTCAGTCGAAAAGAAATGAAGGTTTTTGATGAAAACATTCCAGGGTTTTCTCCATATAATGGACTTCAATGGGGACCAAACTGTTCAAGAGTTTCAGTGCGGCTTCAAAGGGCTTTAAACGACACCAGGGTCTTATCAAGCAAAACGAGCAGTCATTTAAAAGTTCGGTTCATCACAAAATGAACGAATCATTTTTTGAAAAAAGATTCGTTCATTTTGATGAACGAGTTCAAACAGGAGAGTCACAAACACGCATCACAGAACAGAGCAGGGCGAGCATTTTAAAATATAAACTATTAAACGAGCGATTGTTTCGCTAGATAAGACCCTTATTCATCGTCTGAAATCGTTTAAAGCCCTTTGAACAGTTTGCAGTTTGCACTGAAACTGTCTTTTGGACCTTGAACCGTTTGGACCCCATTGAAGTCCATTATATAGAGAAAAATCCTGTAATGTTTTCATCAAAAACCTTCATTTCTTTTCGACTGAAGAAAGAAAGACATGGACATCTTGGATGACATGGGGGTGAGTAAATTATCAGCAAAAGTTTTTTTTAAAAGTGAACTACTCCTTTAAATGTTGCTCATGAATGTCTGGCGTGGCTCTGAGAGGTGTGAGTCAGTGGTCCGAATGGCTCCTCTGATTATCTGCAGGTGTGTAACAGCCCCTACAGCAGATGTGTGTGTGTCTGCCGTGACCCTCGGGACCCTGCTGGGCCCTCGGTGCTAAAACAACCCCAGGACAGCATGGCAGGAGCCATTAGTGCGGCTCTAAAGCTGCTGGCTTTCTCACTTTATTCTGGTGCTAAATGAGGAATCAGCCAGTCTCTGCAGGCAGTAAAGGCTTTCTTTACCTCAAATCTCGGGCTTTAAAAGCGAGGCCAAGGGCTATGAGCCAAATTAGTTTGTGCTTTCATTCCCCTCAGTTCATTAACTGCAGCATTAAACCTTCAGGAAAGTTTTCCCAGTGTTGTTTTTCCACTCCTGGACATCATGATCAGGAAAATGCTAATACTCGGTGTTAGGGTTTTTTATTTAAATCACTAAGACTAAATATAATCCATAAAAAACTAGAAAAAGTTTTTGATTTGGGTTTGCTCTATTTGTCTATTATTTATCAATATCCACTATTATATTTTTATTATTATTTTTTAATGAGCTTTTTTATATTTTCTATAATATATATATATATATATATATTTTTAATATTATAGAAAATTTAAATTTAAAATTTATTTTTGAATTTAAATTAAATATTCTATAATTTTTTTGTTTAATTTTACTTTGTGCTTTTGTCATTTTATTATTTGTATTACTATTTGGGTTATACTTTTTCTTTTCTTTTTTTTCTTTAGTTTTACTTTTGTAATGATTTCCAGTTAGTAATTTTAGTGCTTCAACTTAAACTAAACTAAATTAGACGTGTCTTTGGCAACTAAAATGAAGTACGTTTAAGATATTTATATTTTAATTGATTAATATAATACTAATAAATAGTATTATTATTATTTTTTATATTTATAATTTTTTATTTTATTAATTTTAAGTATTTATTTAAGTGCTAGTCATTTTAATTAATTATTTGTAATAGGTTTCATTTATTTTTATTTGAGCTTTTCTTTTCTTTTTAAGCTTTAACTTCAAAATTTCTTCAGTAAGTTTGATATATATATTTTTAAAATTTATTCCATCTTTATTTCAATTAACACACATGTAGTTGTAGTTTTTGCTCTAATAACCTTGGTCTGTTAGTCTGGAGTTGGACATCTGGTCCAGGTATGGTGTGTGTGTGTGTGTGAGCGAGACTCCTGGGGTCAAGAGGTCACACCCTCATCAGTGTACATCCTGTGGAAGTGGGCCAGAGGATGTCATTAAGACAGATTAGTCAAAGTCTAGAGCATACGTGGAGTAGTTTACTCACATCGTTTTAGTTGCAGCATTAATTGTGAATTATGTTGTTAGCTGCATTATTTTTAGTCGACTCACTTACCATTTCAAACTGCAATTTGTAAGCAGTTTCCCACATATAATTCATGCAAAGCAGCCAGTCTACAGTTTCCCATGATGCATATCTGCATAGTTTATTCTAATGCAAGCAAAATATCATTGACATTTACTGGATTGGCAGCAGAGAAGCAGTTTTTTACATGCACATGCTGAAGTCTTCTGTATTTGGTTGTGTGATTGTTTCCAGTAGAGCGTTTAGGAAAACTGTGGATGATTTATGTGTTTGGAGAAAGAAATTGATTGTACGGGGAGTAGAGATGCTCCAACTAGGGATAAAAACAGATCCGCATTGAAAATTGCACCAAACAGGTGCATGGGGTGTCAATCCAATTTATGGTCCAACTTTTGTTTTGACAGTGGTAAAAATAACTAGAAAATCATTGGCCAGCATTATAAAGGTACTTTTAAAAATGTTTGCACTCAGAAGTTGCTACACTCTAAAAAATGCTGGGTCGTTTTAACCCAATTTTGGGTAAAATATTGACATACCCAGCCATTGGGTTAAAAAATGTAATTTAAAAATGTAACCCAATGGCTGGGTTTGTCCATATTTTACCCAAAATTGGGTTAAATCAACCCAGCATTTTTTAGAGTGTAGTAAATTTCATAATTAATTATAAAGGAACAGCAAGTAACACATTGGATTAAACCAGAATATTTGAAGAAAAATCGTTGTTGTTACTGTTTCATAGAAAATGTCGCAAAAGTTTTATTTTGGGATCAAATATAAACTATGCAAAGATTTAATCTTTATAGTCAAATTGAAGTATGGAGATTCTTGTTGAAGGTTCAAATGTTAACATTAGACAATAATAATCATGCTTTGTTAAACAGTAAAAAACAACAAACATTATATAAAGTATGCATGTTAACTCTCATCTCTCGGGTGGGAGTGAATGTCTCTCGTCCCGCCATGTCAAACAACTTCCTTTATCCCAGATTACACCAGGAATATGATCAGATCTGTGGAGATACACACACGAGGCCTCTTTAGTGTCGCTCCACGTCTGCGAACACCCTTCACCTTATTTGATAATCCATATTTGATGCATCTTCCTTTCTGTTTTTCCACATCCGGCCTGATCTGGCACGCTGATTACAGAGCTCTCGAGTCTGTCTGGTTCTGTCACGCAAGCGTATTTGTTTTGACTTCTTTTCTATACACTGTTCTGGAGTCAGCCGTAACCCCTCATTATCTCACCTGAGTTCACCGTGCGAGTTTAAACGGCTGATTCTGGATCGGCCGATGCCGTTCTGTGTGTAAAGGGTTATTTGTCTTTTGGCAGCGAGCGAGCGCTGTGTTGTTGAGCGCCAGGACTCTGATAATTGTGGGATTGTGTGTTGCGGCTGTCACCACATGAAGTGCTGCTGGTTTTGAAGGCTCGAGCGCACATTCCTGTTGCACAAGTTAATGTTTGTCTCTCAGACATCTCTAATGCTGCCATTACAGTTTCATGGTTGTGTAATAAAACATTTTCTTTTTCCTGTTCTCTCTTTCTCCGCAGGGATCGCAGTCGTCCAGCGCCGATGAGAGCGGTCGCAAACTCGCAGTCACGTTTCGAAACGACAGTAAGACGTCTCTTGTATGGATCTAATGAAAACATGTCACATTTTAACCCAAAATCAATAGATTTAAGAAACCGTAAAAACACACTTTAAAAACACCTGGATATTAATATTAAATTCTCATTACTGTCATGCACCTGGACATTTTCTTTTTCATTTTTTCATTGAATCACAAATCAAACTCTTGCATATATTATAAAAAAATGAAATAAATAAATAAATGGAATGCATACAATCATTTTTATTTAAATCTGCATACATGACAAATATTAAACTTATTAATGCATCAATACTTAAAAAATATCTATTAACAATTAATTTAATATTAATAATTAATTATTAATAATTTTGCATTAGGAAAATTATGCAAATTATGTTCTTTTTTTAATCAATGTACATTTAAATAAATAAGAACATATTGATGCATTTAAATAATATCTAATTATTTATTTTGCATTAGAATAATTTTTTTTTTTTTTTATTTAAATCAGTGCAAATTAAAAATATATATAAACCAAAAAAAAAAAAGATGCATTATGATAATGAGAATTGGGTTGCTTAATTGTCATTAAAATATTGTCATAATTAAAAAAAAGTAGTAAATAATAATAATGATATAATAATGTAATATTTTATAATATGCTACAAAACTTCCTCTCAAAACTCTGTTTATTTGAGCAACGTCGACTCAACCAATGGCGTGAGTTTGGGACGGGTTCCAGTTCCATATAAATTACACTCTCAAGCAAAATATAATAACATTATGCAATATTTGTGGGGAAATATGACATGTTCTGTGTGTGATTTAACTTTAATTGATTCTCTTTGCATGGCTTGATATAGTATTTATTCTCTTGTTAATGCCTGAAGTTGTTTCAGTCAAGCTTCCTGAGCTCTTGTCCGCCCCTTAAGCGATGAAAAGTCAAGTTTCTCATTGCTAATCCTGATTTTCCCTCCGCATTCAATCCCCATTATGTGTGACTACCAACGTGAACGGGCCTCGGCTCAAAGCCGTTCTCATTTCATTAGCATCACAATAAGGCTTGCGTAAAAAAGAGCGATGGGGTGTGAGGGACACAAGCGACTGCTCCTCTTCTTTTACCTGCTTATCTGTAGTCGACCAGGAGAAAGAAAGTAGTGAAAGAAAGAAGGAAGGAAGGAAGGGGGTGGGGAAGTAGTGTCTTCTCGCATGGCTGCATATTTTCTCTCAGAGCTTGCCAAAGAATCTCACCGATGTTCTCACAGGGAAACACTGTCTGTCTCTCTATTTAACTCTGTGTGTTCCTGCTCTTTTTATCCCAATTAGATTGCTCTCTCAACTGGAATCTGCTGGGGAAACACGCCATCCATGAAGTGAGCAACATCACCTACAGTCACTTGTCATGTGACAGCCAGGCGGCTGTGGTGGTCCACTGGATGGCCAGTCCTCTCGGTAGGTTTCCTCTCAGGAGGGTTGGAGGAACTACTTTGAAATGCCCGACATGTCAACTTAAGTCCCAATGGACGGAGTTTAAGGCGAGACGACCTGTTAGTAGATCAAGAACGGGCCATTTTGCAGAAGTAGATAACATTAAAGTGCAGATTAAATCATTTGTCATAGCTGTGTTTATCTGATGCGAGACAATCACAGCGAGGTTCTCGTTTAGAGTGATGCAAGACGTCAGACATATGCACACACTTATATATAAAATCACACATGGTATAGTGTGTGTGTATATATATCTTAATTACAATTTACAATTAAATGTAACTATTATATGCCAAAAATATATGTGCATGCGAGTTTATATTTTTTATTTTGTTGCAAATAGTTGCATTTAGTATAAGTGCTGACAAACGTAAACATGTATTTATATATAAATATGGATACGTGCTTGTGTGTGTGACGGTGTATATATATGTGTGTGTATATATATATACACAACGTACATCTTAAGTGTGTATTAATACAGTGAACAAAACACTATATATACAGATTATTAATATATATATATATATACTAGGGCTGGGCAATGATTAATCGCGATTAATCGCATTCATTCAAAATAAAAGTTTGTGTTTAAATAATAGATGTGTCTGTAGTGTGTATAATTAGTATAATTAGTTTGTATATATAAATACACACACATGCATGTATATATTTAAGAAAAATGTGTTATTAATATATCAAATGTTTATATTTATATATAATATTAATTATGTATAAATATGTATAAAATATGCTAATATTTCTTAAATACATGCATGTGTGTGTATTTATATATACTTAAAAATTATACACACTACACACAAATATATTATTTAAACACAAACTTTTATTTTGGGTGCGATTAATCGTTGCCCAGCCCTAATATATACATATATTATTGCTGTCATATTGATTAATCACCATATATATATATATATATATATATATATTAGCACATATATAAATAAAAACTTTTGTTTGATGTGATTAATCAATTTGACTGCACAAATATCTGAATATATATACATATTTTTATTATCACATATGTATATGCACTCCTCTATATTTATGTTTGCAATATACAAAACAAGCATCTTTGTCACGAAAAATAGCTTGTTATTAGAAATGCTGAGATACTGTCAACCTGCTGAAAAATAAAGTCAGTTCTGTTGCTGCGGTTTGTCCATTACTCCCTCCGCTAAAATCAATAACCAGCAGATGGAAAAGTGAGTGTCCCTAAACAGTCCTAAAAACGAGATTTCAGACTGCGTGTCTGCGCTTTCCATTAGCGTGCATGAACCCATAACAAAGCGCATTTTAAAGTGCATGTGTTTAGCATGGGTGGTTGCACATGAGGGTGATTTATCTCAGTCTATCTCCAGCCTGGAGAGAATGGAAGAGGAGCTGGAAGAAAGAAAGGCTCTTCAAAGAGAGCTCCTGATCAAAGCCGCAGGTTCCCTCCTCCCGGCCGCATTATTCTTCGGCCCTGACAGTCCCACGGATAGGGAATAGATGGGCTCATAGCAGCAGTGCTGGGATTCTTGTCGTTGGAGGAATGTGTGTGTGCTTGGTTGAGAGAAAGACGGGGATGTCCCTTGCTTCCGTCTGCCAGGGCGCTATTGAACTTGGTAATGCGAGCTTTGGCCTGACAAGCGGGACAATGTGGCCTGTTGTTTGCTCGAGGTTAATCCTTTTGACTGGGGCAGGACTTGACACAGCTCAGGTGTATATTAAAGAAACTCAGAGAAGAAAGCCTTGGGTGTGGGGCCTTTTCCTAAAGGGATAGTTCAAAAAATGAAAATTCATCATTGGATGCGTTAACAGGGTGTGCCAGGGCCAGTCATATCCGGGGCTTGATCGGGCCTTTTTGGGGGTCTTTCCATAGACAGCAAAAGAAATGGACAGAGCGATCTCATTGGAGCTCCATTGAGACGATTGAAGCCTGTTTTTGGCGATTTTTTTAGAATCGAGTATCGATTGGAACCGGTGTTCTGTCGATTTTTGCTGCCTTGTCGAAAAATGCTACCGTAGCGCGAATTGATCACAGAATGCCGTCGTATGAAATACAATTCTAATACAATTCTAAGTTATGAGTAGCTACTGTAGACTACTGTTTTTATTTTTAAAACGGTGTGAAAAGTAAAAATTATCATAAAATATTCATCTTTGACTTGTCAAAGTACACCTTTTCTTATAGTAACTGAAACTTTCAGTTATTCCTTTTCAGCTGGCTGACCGTACAAATATTCATATGGTAGTAAGCATTTTTTAAAGGGAAATTATACAGTACATTATAACAGGAAAATGTACCTTTTGTAAAAAACAAAAACAAAACTGTGAGTCTGCACATGCGCATAACCGGTAAGTAGGAAATCTGGATGGGTAGCATGAATTGTCTGAACACCGGGACTAACTTTTCGTTTTTCCCGCAATCGTTCAAAAGTTAAAATTTCGATTCCTAGTTTCGATATTCACAGCCCGCAGAGCGGAAGAGGAAACCGCTGAACAACACCAACGAAGAAGCGTCTACCGGAAGTGTTGGCATAACCGCGCGAGTCGAACATGACTAGCTTACGTCGGCGGTCCAAAGTGTGGCTTCACTTCTCTAAAAATAACGAATTCTCAGCAAAATTTGTGACAAAAGGAGTATTTCCTTCAGAAAGACCGTTGGTTAGCAAGGTTAGCTAAACTTTTTTGACCCTGCCTCTTAAAAGAATCAGAATCGAGAATCGTTAGGAATCGGAATCGGAATCAGAATCGTTCAAATTCAAACGATACCCAATCCTAGTGACGAGAGCAACCCGTCTGTCTTCTAGTACTGTGGCATGAGAAATCTGAATCATTCCCTTCCGAAACATGCAGAGGTGGAGCGTGTGAATAGGAGCTGTCCATGAGCTAGGAGCAGGAGACACTTTTGCTAGGTATTCTGATTAATTATTTTGTCATTTTGCCTCCACGTTTCCCCGATTGCGCGCGAGCTTCTTTTCATGTGCATACGGTAATCTCTCTACTGTGCGACAGAGAGTCGCGTGGGTATGACGCAATCGTTAGCCTACTTTCACTAAAACTGCTTCTACGGGGCCATAACATAAGCTACAAGATAATGGAGCATTTTATACATTGTTGTGTTTCTTTCGAAATAAATAAAGGACAAATGGGGTCTTCAAACGCCTCAGATGTAAAGTTATTCGCTCTCAAAGTGACGCCAAAATGAATGGGAGTCAATGGGAATGCTAATGCAAGTGAAGTTCTGCTACGAGATGGCAGCTCCCGCGAGGCTTCAACTTCCGGTCGGTCGGTTCTTTCGGGGCAATCCAGCATCAAATATTAAATCTGGAGTCTTTTAAGTGTGTCATGTTCATTTTGCGATCTTGCGGTCACCTAGCTTCCCATTGCTGGTGAAATTGTGAGGTTGTGTGACGTTTATTCCAGAGAGGCTTGTTTTAGGATAGCGCTCCAAGGCTAATGGCCCGACGGTGGAAACGTAGCTTGATTTTAGCCTTTCGGTTCCAGGTCCGAGGCTATTGGCACGCTGTTGCACCGAAACACGCCTCCTTTTTTGCGCAAGTTCATTCTCTAGTTTACCGGCGTGCGTCTGTGGATGGAAAAGTCCGCTTTGCATGGGTGCAAAATACCAATGGTGCATGCATCGGTGTATTCTTTATTTTTGGGTGACTTATTCCATATTTTATCATGCAGGTACGTCGCACGACCATTAATTGACACTGGAGAACCGTGAACATGCAAATGTGTTGAACTCACAGTGAATATTTAGGTCAAAAAGATATAATATTTGTCATTGTTTAAATATGTTTAAATATGTTTCCTCATGAAATATTAAAAATGCATATGTAGAAATTAATATTAACCTAGATTAATAAATGCCGGAAAAAGTGTTTTTCATTATTAGTTCATAATACCTAATGCATTGAGTGCTGTGAATTGTTACCTTGCACTCTTAGAAGAAAAGGTTCTATATAGAACCTTAAAAGGTTCTAAAGCGCTACGTATTTGGAACCCCTAAAATGCAATGCATGTGATTGTGAATGATCACAAAATTCAAGATATGGTGGTTAAAAAATTTAATTAATCAATATCACATGAAGAGTCCAAAAATCTGCAAGATTAAAATGTGATATTAAGTTACTACAACAGTTTAATAAACAATCATTTAATTACATACTACATAATGTTGCAGAATAATGTAATATATGAATGAATAATAGCCTTTAAAGAACCTTTGTGCCAAAAGTGTTCTTTCTTGTCATTATTGAACCTTTTTTTGCATAAAATGTCCTTTGGAGTTGAGTAAAGAACCCTATGCTACATATATAGAACCCTTTTTTCTATTAATATTAAAGGAACCGGTTGAGGGAATGATAAAAAGCGAGGAAAAGGAGAGCACACAACCAGTTCCGCAGCTTTTTTTTCACCTTCAGTCATGTTTTTGAAGGTTGTGTGATGGGACGGCTCTCTCTTGATGCTATCTGCAGGCTGGCGGAGGTGTGGAGTTACACTCCGGCACAAAGACTGATTTCTCTCAGGCTGGTAATCGAAACCACAGGGAATGTGTGCGGGAGCCTTTTCTTCTGCCCTCTTCCCTCTGCAACTGATAAGACAGAAATCTAATTAAAAGCGAGGCAGGCTGGCACACTTTGAAGGGCACGGGAACGCTCCGCTGGCACGCATGCTGCCGTCCTCTCGCTGTGCTAAATGCCTCCTCTCCTTCTTCAGCGGTGCTTATAAAAATACAAATAAAACGGGGAAGAAAAGGAAGAAAGATTATGCATGCCTTTTCCAGTCCTGGAAGTTTATGGCGGGACTTGAGCATGTTTGAATTTGCACCTTGGAGTCGGAGTAGACAGCCGTCTATGGGGTTATAAACTCACTTTTTCATTAGAAATTGTAAAAAATAAATTTGATGCAAAGGGATACGTTTTGAAATAGTCATTTGTGATGTCTCATTATCATATGACCGCCCATATTTACATATTCAACGACATGAATTGTACCAGATACTGTAGCTGAGAGTCTTAAAGGTACAGTAGCAAAAACAGACAGTTTTACTGGCTGAGCTCCAAAAATTAGAATATTGTGCAACAGTTCAATCATTTCAGTAATTCAAATTAAAAGGTGAAACTAATATATTTAATATTTTTAACTATATGCATGATTATACTTTTCAGAGGGCCGACATTTATGTATTTAAAATCCTTTTTCCTTTTTTTTTATTGATATCATGTAATATTCTAATTTTCTGAGCTTTTGAATTTGGGGTTTTCAAAAGCTGTAAGCCATAATCGTCAAAATTATAACTTTTGCACAATATTCAAATTTTTCGAGTTTCACCTGTATGTCTAAAAAAAAAAAAAAAACTGAATATGGCAAAAAAAAGTTACATTTACATTTTTGCATTTTAACATTAGAAATCAATTCCAAGAAAAAAATAAAATGTAAAAATATGTCCCTTTTAAAGGTTTTTGTAAACTTGAATTGCACCTGAGAATCTTAAAGGTACAGTATAAAAAAGCCAATATACAGATAAGAAAGGGTGGAAAATGGCTATAAAAGGGCAATAAACCTTGACTAACATTAGAAATCAAGTCCCGTTTAATGCTTTTTAGGATTAGATCTGTATTATAAACTTTCTCGGGACAATGCAAGTGAATTCCTTAACGATTCATGCATTTTAAAAACTAAACCTGTCAGTTGCACAGCTATCCTCTAGCCATCTGGATTTATGTGCTTTTCTATTGTTTAAACCCCTGTATTTCATAAAAGCTGTTTGATCTGCTAGGTATTGAACACGTGAAAGGATTCAGAGTGTATCTGGAGGACAAGAATCCTGAGGGAAAACAGTGCCAGCACATGATCCTGAAGGATCCCCGGCAGCTTAACTTCTCTTACAAAACCATTGTAAGTACATGTGGTTGTGTTCATGAAACAGAATATATAGTAATAAGGTTTTTATCAGATGAATAATTGGGAACACTTTATTTTACAGTGTCCTTGTTACAATGTAATTATACATTTTAGTAATATTAAGCAACTACTGTACTTTCTATAGGGTTAGGGATTGGTTGCATGTAATTCTGCACAATTTACTGTTATTACTACGGTAAGTACATGTAACATATGCATCAAGGACACTGTAAAATAAGGTTTTACCGAATAATTTACTGGAAAATTAAATGTTATGCTCATGTTCATCCGTTTGGCACCATTTTGCATTTTTCCCAACAGAGGATGAGCTCACAGCCCTTCGCCGGTCTGGCTTTCGAGGCCGATTACATGGTCCGGATCGTGCCGTTTCCCACGTTCCTGAACGACAGCTTCTTTCCACCGTCTTTTCTGCGCACTAACAGTGAGTGTTAGGCCTGAAACACACTATGCATACTGACCTTATTCTGTTCCACTTTTGAAACACATTTTAAATTCATCAAATTTAATAATTCTGGGACACAAAATGACATTTACTTAAGCTATAGTGCCACATTATTACTTAGAGTAGTTCACTTTTTAAAAACTTTTGCTGGTAATTTACTCACCCCCATATCATCCAAGATGTCCATGTCTTTCTTTCTTCAGTCGAAAAGAAATGAAGATTTTTGATGAAAACATTCCAGGATTTTCTCCATATAATGGACTTCAATGGGGTCCAAAAGACAGTTTCATTGCAGCTTCAAAGGGCTTTAAACGCCACCAGACGATGAATAAGGGTCTTATCTAGCGAAAAGATCGCTCATTAAAAATAAATAAAAAAGTTTACGTTTTATAAGCACAAATGCTCGCCTTGCTCTGTTCTGTGATGCACGTTCGTGACGCTCCTGTTCATCAAAATGAACGAATCTTTTTTCAAGTCATTTCGTTCGTCGAATTAACCAAATGACTCGAAAAAAGATTCGTTCATTGAAAGCCCTGCACTGAAACTCTCATTTGGTCCCCATTGAAGTCCATTATATGGAGAAAAATGCTTGAATGTTTTCATCAAAAATCTTAATTTCTTTTCGACTGAAGAAAGAAAGACATGGACATCTTGTATGACATGGGGGTGAGTGAATTATCAGCAAAGGTTTTTTTTAAAAGTGAACTACTCCTTTAAATGGTATGGAAAAGTTTAGTAAATTCAAAACATGAAGTAATTTCTCTTCCTGGTTCCTTGCGTTCCCACAGCTTGTGAAGTGCTTCTTGGCTCGGATAACCTCGTCTGCAAACCATGTGAGTTCTTTAAAGAGAGAGAGAGAAAAAGATATAAAATCCAGGTCATCTGTTTTTGTTAACCAAGCTGTGAGATCTTAAATAATGCTCAAAATCTTCTTTCTTTTTCCCTGACAGTTTGGAAGCCCAAGATGCTGAATGTTTCTCAACTAGGATCTAATTTGCATGTTGTGTTTGACCACGCCCCTTCCACATTCGGCTTCTCCATCTACTACCTGTATTACAAGCTCAGGCAGGAGGGGCCCTTCAGACTCAAGCGCTGCAAACCTGTGAGCATTTTCACTTTGCATTTTTGTCTAATAGTTGCACTGACACAAACTCTTAAGCATTTGCCTTCGGGTGATTTTTTTGAGATGCAAATGTTGTTGAAGGAATAGTTCACCCTAAAATGCTCACTCTCAAGTCGTTCAGACCAGTTTATGACGGGAGATAAGCAGTTACATCTGTTAGGCTTGCTTTAAAACGGGACTTTACAGCTGTCTGTGCTGCTTCACGATGCTGTTTTAAAACTCACACTTTCATCTTATTAAAAATTATATGCAAAGGACTATGTTTTGAAATAGCCATAATTTTATTTTCACAACCATGAGGTCATTATCAAATGACCGCCCACATTTACATATTCAACGCTTCACCCTGATGATGAATGACATGAATTGCACCAGATAGCTGAGAATCTTAAAGGTACAGTAGCAAAAAAAGCCAGTTTATTCAGATCAGAAAAGGTGGACATAAAAACTACATTTACATTGTTAGGGCAATAAACTTTGACTAAAATACTAAAACAAATCCTAGATTTGTCCCTTTTAATGCTTTTTAGGATTTGATCTATTTTGTTAACTTGAATTGCACCAGTTAAAGGAGAACTCCGGGCAATTTTTAAGTTAATCTTGATCGTTAGACCTTTGTGAGTAGTGACTATAGAAAAAAAACGAACCGGATCGGTGCTTGCTACGCGGAGCTGCGACCGCGAATGCCCTGAGCTCTCACCCAGCTCTCACGCCAGCTATGGGGGCATGGACATAAAGAGCGTTTTTGAGCCTCTTAACAGACACAAAATGCAATTAAAATGTCTGTCCAACATGAACAGGGACCCTACATGTGAACAAGATGCGTTTAGCAACTTAGCCATTGTTTCAACTCACCTAAATAGTCTTTTAGACGGCAAGCCGTAGTCTCGTGCTGCAGTACCGTGCTGTAGCCGGAAGGTAAACAATGTCCAGGTGGGAGGAGCGTTGATCATGACGTGTGTGCGACGACGCGACAAGTTATGATCAAAGTTGATTACAAGTGAAGAGAAAAGTAGTAGTAACGTAAATATGGAGAATTTAGAAGATTTTGAACAGATGGAAGAGGAGTTTGAGTTTGATGGTCGTCCTTATTTATTCGAACCAGAGTATACTGACGAAGAGCTAGCCTCACAAGAGTCGGAAAGAAGGAGACAGACCGCGGAGCAACCTGCAGATGAAGCAAATGCTTCAACGACACGAATTTCGTGCAACTGGTGGTGTTTGTGTGGGTGTTGTGACCCAATGCCTACCGAGGAAGAAAGCCTGTGCTGTAAAGAGTGGGATCTCTTACAGCCAGGTAACGAGAAATGTGTCACCTGTACCGAGGAATTTCCTGCTCTTATCCAAAAGACAGTGCTGGACACTTTCTTCTTCGTTCCTAAAATAAACTGGAAGAAACGTCCACAACCAGAGGGACCAAACGGGCAGCTATCCATAGAGTGAGTTTAATATGTGATTGATTACATATACATATTACATAGACATTTTATTTTTTATTGAATAATAATAATAATAATAATAATTCAGCATTTTCGCTAGTGAACTAACCATACGTTTGCACTCTTTGCCCCCAACCCCATTCCCTATAGCCAATACAGACTGGTGGCCTACCGCGTTGTGCTAGAATGGGCACTAAAAGGAGAGCGCCTTGGACGTGGCATTAGAAGACCATTACCTAGCTGTGTTGTATCAATGATCAGAAGAAAGTATCCCTCCCCCACTGGTACTTACATTGGATTTCAGGAGACAGAGGAGATATTCTAAATGCTTAGTCTGAATTTTACATTGTGCTTCTTTAAAAAGATTGTCATCATGATGTCATTCCTTATAATAAAGTAAGTAAATCAAAGTTCTTGTGCTCCTATGTTTTTACTAAAACAATAATAATGCAGTATTACTTACAGTTACAAACAAAACTTTATTTTACAACAATAAATGAAAGAACAGTGGATGCTTCATATTAAAAAAATGTCAAACATGGTCGTGTAACAATGGTTTTGCAAAGATCAAAAGCGTGATGTTTTATGAGCGACCAGATCACTCTTGTCCGGCCTTGGAATTGGAGCGATGTTCTGGAGCAATTTCCTTTGCCCTGGTTTACGAGGGGGTAAAGTGTCAGAGAAGATAACAGTATTGTCCTCTCTCCTCCTCAGCACACGCTCAACAAGATCATGGCGAAAGGCCTGTGTGGTATTTTCAAACATGGGTTTTGCAACCCATTGCTGACTCTGTCTTGAATATACCGCTTTGTACCGAGGTTGTCCTAAAATACATGAAATTACAAATTAAATACAGCTTATCCTTGGAAAACCTAAAGAGACTTGGTAATATACAATGAATGTGATGTCATGTAAAACATATTTATTTAAATGAGCATTTATTATATGATACCTTCTATTGTCTTCGCCTGTGGTCTCCCAACGTTGGTATTATGGTCAAGTACTGCAAGTTGGGTACGAGCCCTCATGCTGTCGTAACTGTAGTGAAGTCGCTTCTCAGCATATTTCAGCATGACCTGATGGTACACCTCCAAAGATCCTGTATAAATGTAATATCACACACTCAATGACCCTAATGTAACCGGTATTATTGCGTTGTAATATTTGAATCAATGTAAACAGATACCAGTATGCTTGAAGAGTGACATCTGCCTCAAGTCTCTAAGGAGATTTTTGTCCAACATCACTCCCTTCAGTGCCACAAAAGCTGCTGAATCTGGTCTCAGCCACTTTTTGCGCCTCTGTTCATCCCCTGTCAGAGTTGGGTGATTGCAGGTGTACTGAGCACCATCCTCCTCCCACCGGTGAATGCCACATATGTGGTGCAGAAGCGACTTCCATCTTCGTACACATTCCTTTAAAAATAAGATTGAAGTCATATTTTGAGAAATACTTTCCTGGTTCAAATATTATGTTATGTGCAAGGTAAATACTATTATAAATATTATCTATCACTGTTGTTACACTGACAAGAACATGTGTTGTTATCATTGATATAACAGTAACTATTCTATACCAAAAATATTGTATCGATGTTATGTATTATTTAATAATCTTACCTCTTTGTCACCTTTGCTTGTGCTGCATGACCAGTACAGATGGTTAGTGATTGACTTTATCCATGGCTGCAAGTCTTTGTTGTTCTTCTTATTGGATACAAGTACAAGTTTCTTCTTCACACCTGTACAAAACAGTCAAAAATTACATATAAAAAGTTAGTGAAAAAAATGAAAGAGAAAAACAACTTTTCTTGAGAGATACAATCCGTCGATTGTCAATTTAATTTACTCACTTTTGCTCACATGCCAGGGATCAAATTCATGTTGGATGCTAGGGTAGTTGTCCTTCATAAGTTTGCGGACAGATGGCGATCTGTCAGTGGTCACAACATCAACAACCACTCCCCTGTCAAGCAAGTAATCCAGACCCCTCTGAAATCCTAACACCTCCATAGCAACAGAGCTGGTTGTTTCTGTAACCTAGAGAATAATATTGACCGATCAGACAAAGCATGTCTACATTTGTTTTTGAAAACAATTACATAATTTGGTTTTACAAATCATAATAGATAACGTACTTGAACCAATTCAAAATGAATGATCTCTTTTGTGGCATCATCTTGAAATGAATATGTACAGTATTTGCTACTGAAACCTGTTGTGAGAAAAAAGCAGAGATGAATTTGTAACTATGATGTAGGGTCATACAGTATAATCAGTTTGTGTCATACAGTATAATCAGAATCATATCTATTCTAACTCGTGGAGTTATGATTTACAATTCCAGCAAAATGCTTACCTGGACTGTCACTTCTAGCATCCCCACAGAGCTCAACTTTCTGTCCTGAGGCACAAAGTTGCACAAGACGTTCAATTAATTTCTCGTGTCTATCTATGTACGCTTGTTGGATGACTGGTATTAGGTAGACAGATTGCATTGAATAATATTGAGTTTTCTTCGGAATTGGGGTATGAAGAAGCTCAGCCCAGTCAGAAATGGTGGTATGGGTGGTTCCTGTGAAGAAAGTGCATGCGCTGATGAGCAGGTTATTTTCTGCCATCCCTCTAATGTCTGGACATGAAGACCAACTTCCAGGGTGATCATTCAAGCATGTCCAAAGAACTCTGATTTGGCTTCCATGGGTTATAATCCTTTTGTTCTCCACTGCTGAGCCACAGGTCTGGCATGTGTTGAACAGTTCTAATAGTCTGGATTCATTCACAATCCACTTTCTGTCTTGTTCCGGTTCTTTTCCAGAGCCAGAGCCAGAGCCTGAACCAGAGGTTGATGTTGGAGTGTCGCTAGAAGGCGAAAAGCTTACGTCGGATAAAAGCATTTCCCCAAAGCTTCTGCTCATATCCAACGTTGTTGAATGTTCTTTATCGTCCTGTTTTTGAAATGTAAAATATATTTGTTGTATAAATAAATATATTTACATGTATTTTTTAAAAATGAATTAGGATTATCACATAAAAAATAACAGTAGTACAGCCTCAAAAGAACAGCCATTCAACTCACTTGTGCCAAATCTCCACTGGCTGTGTTGGGGACAGACAGATATGATGACATTGCATCCTGGCCCTTGATATTAGAAATGTATAATATTACACTCTAGTGATGGCAAATGTGTTAAAAAAAATTTGAAAAGCTTTGATCATTGAGAGGCTTACCATTGATTGTTCCCATGAAAGAGGTCGGGCGATATATGTCCCAGTTAGTGAAGGCTTTGTGCGAGGCCTTACAGTTGATGTCTCTGGACTAGAGAGAAGTAGGGTCAGGCAGGAGGACGGACCAGACTGACTTGATCTGGATTCACTTCCTCTTTGGAGAGCTTTCTTTGGAGTTGACTGTGGCACTCCAGCTAATTGTGATTCATTCAGATGCACACCAGCAGCATCAGTCTCCTGAATAAGTAGTAATTAATAATAAAGAAAATAATAGATTTATCCAACTGCACAACACAATAACATTTTCTACTTGTATGTATATCGAACATGTAAGATGTAAACAACACTGGTCCAGAAGCACTTCCTGTTTCAGTTTTCTAACACTACATAAAAGCTGGGATAAAATACAACCAACAAAACATTTAAAACTAAATCAAAAAGTTAAACAAACATCTTTAAGATGTTTCCTTTACATGTGAAATAAAGAAAACAGTTACAAACTGAAACAGTAAGTGCTTCTGGACCAGTGTTGTTTACATCTTGTGAAATGGTCTATATATGAAGAGTTCAGATGCAAAAGCCTCTAAATGCATTTTGAAATTTTCTTCTTTAATGATGATTTTTATCAAACTTGTATATTTAAGTTCAGTAATTTCACTTAAATAACAATTAATAGGTAATTATCATTGCCATTTAAGTGAAATCACTGAACTTAAATATACAAGCTTGATAAAAATGATCATTCTAGAAGAAAATTTCAAATGGCATTTAGATGGCTTTTGCATCTGAACTCTTCAAATAGTATTTCCCTAGTATATCATCACATATCTCCCCCTTCACCATACTGCACACACAATTTATTATCTCTAGCAAGTGCAATTTATTCTTATAGAAATTCGCAAAACACAAATATAATTCAAGTCAAAGAAGCTAGTGAAATAATTACAGCTTTGTAAATAAGATTACAAAAACATTCATGCACATCTCTACTCATGCCGCGTGTACCCAAATGGAAGAATATAGATGTTTCATTACCTGCACAGTGGTTACACCCGTCTTCGGAATGGCATTTTTCTTCAAACGGCCCCGCTGTGTTGAGAGTGTGTAGTCATCCTTGTCAAAATGTTCGCTGCAAATGCGGTAATCTTTAGCGCGTAGGACTTCTACGGGAGTTTGCACATCAAGTTTTAGTACAACTAGCCACAACTGCAGAATCTCCGGGTCATGAAAAGGAAGACGATGAAAACTTAAGCTCTTATATTTTCTCATTCTGTTGCCACAATTCGGAAATGCACAAACACGAACCATTTTTTCTTCACATGTAATCAACTCTGATCATAACTCGTCGCGTCGTCGCACACACGTCATGATCAACGCTCCTCCCACCTGGACATTGTTTACCTTCCGGCTACAGCACGGTACTGCAGCACGAGACTACGGCTTGCCGTCTAAAAGACTATTTAGGTGAGTTGAAACAATGGCTAAGTTGCTAAACGCATCTTGTTCACATGTAGGGTCCCTGTTCATGTTGGACAGACATTTTAATTGCATTTTGTGTCTGTTAAGAGGCTCAAAAACGCTCTTTATGTCCATGCCCCCATAGCTGGCGTGAGAGCTGGGTGAGAGCTCAGGGCATTCGCGGTCGCAGCTCCGCGTAGCAAGCACCGATCCGGTTCGTTTTTTTTCTATAGTCACTACTCACAAAGGTCTAACGATCAAGATTAACTTAAAAATTGCCCGGAGTTCTCCTTTAACTGACCATCTTAAAGGTACAGTAGCAAAAACAGACAGTTTATTCAGGGTGGAAAATGGCCATAAAAAGCTACTTTTTACATTTATTGTGGCAATTAACCTTGATAAACATTATAGATAAAATCAATATGCAGCGGTTTGTACCTTTTAATGCTTTTTAAAATGTGATATAAACTTGAATTGCACTATTGAACTGAGAGTCTTAAAGGTACAGTAGCAAAAAAAAAAAAGCCAGTTTAATCAGATCAGAAAAGGTGGACATAAAAACTACATTTACATTGTTAAGGCAATAAACTTTGACTAAGATACTAAAACAAATCCTAGATTTGTCCCTTTTAATGCTTTTTAGGATTTGATATATTTTGTTGACTTGAATTGCACCAGTTAACTGACCATCTTAAAGGTACAGTAGCAAAAATAGACCGTTTATTCAGGGTGGAAAATGGCCATAAAAAGCTACTTTTTACATTTATTGTGGCAATTAACCTTGATAAACATTATAGATAAAATCAATATGCAGCGGTTTGTACCTTTTAATGCTTTTTAAAATGTGATATAAACTTGAATTGCACCATTGAACTGAGAGTCTTAAAGGTACAGTACCAAAAATAGACTAGAATAGTTAATTCGGATCAGAAAGAATGAAAAATGCCCACAAAAAGTTGTGTGTTGTTATTTTTCGAGGAAAGAGGCGTGTTTCCTAATGGTTTGCATGTTTGTATCATCGGATAACTGAAATTGTTTGCATACTCTGTTAGCACTGAAGCTTTGCACACACACACGTGTTCCTCTGGCTGGAAGTGAGATGTTCAGGGTTAACGCTCCCAGCAGCGTGTAATGTTCTTCCCAGACTGCTGGAATAATATATAGTGTTGTCTGTTGAATGTCCTGCAGACCTGACCCTCACAGAGCCGCTCTGAACGCTCGTCGGACTTGTTCTTTCCACGCTTTGGTTGTGATTGAAGCGGAAATGCTTTCACAGCAGCACTTCGTCACATAGAAACTGTGCTGGGAGTTAGAAGACGCTATCTGTCTTTCCTTTTGGCTAAACACACGTGTTTTTTGGGTTCAGGAATAACTCTCTTAAAGGGAGAGTTCAGCCAGAAACGGCTCACACTCATGTCATTTCAAACGCATTTGACTTTCTTCTGTGAACACAACTGGAGAAGTGTGTTCATGTTCATGCTGCTCTTTTCCATCCAGAGAAATTGAATCGAATGGCGATTGATGCTGTTTGACTCCAAAAAAAAAAAAAAAAAAACTTAAAGAATATCTGTTTGACTATGGCAGGAATTTAAAACGGTGAAAAAAATAAATAAATATATATATATATATATATATATATAAATAATATTTAATAAGTACCACTACGACTACTAGAATAGAATAATGATAATTAATAATAATTATTAATATGATTTAATAATAACCAATAAATGTCACTAATATTAATGATAATAATTATTATTATATCTATTATTATTATTAGTAGTAGTAGTATTTATTCATGATTTAGTATTTTATTAATAATAATAGCAACAATAATTGTTATTATTATTAATTATTATTATTAGTAGTAATAGGGGTCATTGTAGTAGTATTTATTACTGATAAATAATAATCATAATGCGTAATAAATACAACTACTACTAAAATTATTATTAATAGTACTAATAATAATTGTTGTTATTATTATTAATTATTATTATTAGTAGTAGAAGTAGTAGTAGTTGTATTTATTCATTATTTTGTATTTTATTATTAATAATAACAACAGCAATACATGTTATTATTAATTATTATATATATTATTAGTAGTAGTAATAGTGGTAGTAGTAGTATTTATTATTATTTAATAATAATAAATTATTATTATTATTACTAATATTATTATTATTAATACTAAATACTTAATTATTTAGTATTTTATTATTAATAATAACAACAGCAATACATGTTATTATTAATTATTAAATCTATCATTAGTAGTAGTAATAGTGGTAGTAGTATTTATTATTATTTTTTAATGATTTGATGTTTTATTATTAATAATAACAATAATTGTTATCATTAATTATATCAATTATTAGTAATAGTTGTAGTGGTAGTAGTGGTATTTATTATTATTATGCATTTTATTTGTAAGAAGCTTTGCTCAAACTCATTGATTATAAGCAAATTAAACACAATGAAGTTCACTTATACACCAAATAATACAACAACAACAAATGCAAGTTAATTAACCACATAATGAAAATGCGTGTGCGCACACACACACACACACACACACACATGCATGTCCTGAAATCACACTGCTGGGGTGTATTATCTCCGCACTAGCACGAGGTGTTTCATGTCTGTGTCATTTTGGGAACATGACCTGGTTCTTTTGAAACATATTTTTCACATATTCTGGGTGTAAAAGCATTGTCCCGGCTCTTTTCAGAAGAGCCCAGCGCTCGTATCTGTGGCTGGGCCGACTCGGCATTGTTTGTAGCGATAATAGATGGAGGTGAAATCTGAGGTGTGCGACGCCACCAGCGGGGATTCCCGGCTTCAGACGCTCAGATCCCTGTGTGAACTTCCCAACATTACTGTATAACAGTTCCTCTTTATGAATGCATGAGGTTAACAGGGATATTGAGGTATAAGGTTATATGCATTTGAGTGCATTAGAAACCTAGTAGTAAACGTGCAAGTTTGCATTCTTGCTAGTTTAATGTTAACCTTAGTGAAAAGTGCCAGGGTCAACAGTTTATCTAGCGTTTTCTAGCTCAAGTTATGCATGTTTATTGGAAAGAGTATTCAGTGCTGATGTGTCTGCGAAAATATGTTATTCATAAATACTATATATAAAATCATGATAACAGGATTGATTTTTTTTAAATTGCATATTTTTGCAAAGCTGAAATCAAGTGATAGAAAAATAGTAGGCAAGAGTATAGAGATGCATTTAAGATATATTTTAAAAGTTGATGCCAGTTATTCACTCACACAAAAGTCTCATAGACTGTATAAATGTGATTCAATGCATCATATTTTCATTGCACTGAACATTGCATGTCATTTTACATAAAATGCATTAGATATTGATGTTTTAAATGTGTTTTTGCAGGAGCAAAATGGCTTCAAAACAACATGTGTTTTACAAGACGTCACTCCAGGGACATATGCAATAGAGGTGAGAGCGTTAATTATATCATGTAAAAAGAGTTTCATTTAAACACTTTTTAAAAGTCAAAATCAGTAGAACAATGTTTTTTGATCTTTGTCAATGTTTTTAAAATCTTGGTATTTTTAGTTAATGCACTGTGAACTTGCATGAGCAAACAATGATTTTTTTGTTTACTAACATTAAAGGAGTAGTTCACTTTAAAAAAAAATTTTGCTGATAATTTACTCGCCCCCATGTCATCCAAGATGTCCATGTCTTTCTTTCTTCAGTCGAAAAGAAATGAAGGTTTTTGATGAAAACATTCCAGGATTTTCTCCATATAATGGACTTCAATGGGGACCAAACTGTTCAAGAGTTTCAGTGCGGCTTCAAAGGGCTTTAAACGACACCAGGGTCTTATCAAGCAAAACGAGCAGTCATTTAAAAAATAAATGAAAAAATGTACGTTTTATAAGCACAAATGCTCGCCTTGCTCGACTCTCCTGTTCAAACTCGTTCATCAAAATGAACGAATCTTTTTTCGAGTCATTTGGTTCATTCAACATTTTTTGTATTTATTTTTGAAATGACTGATGGTTTCGCTAGATAAGACCCTTATTCATCGTCTGGAGTCGTTTAAAGCCCTTTGAAGCTGCACTGAAACTCTCATTTGGACCTTGAACCTTTTGGACCCCATTGAAGTCCATTATATGGAGAAAATCCTGGAATGTTTTCATCAAAAACCTTCATTTCTTTTCGACTGAAGAAAGAAAGACATGGACATCTTGAATGACATGGGGGTGAGTAAATTATCAGCAAAAGTGTTATTATAAGTAAACAACTCCTTTAACATAGATGAACAAATACAGTGACACATTTATTGCTCATGGTAGTTAATACATAAACTAATGAACGTTATTGTGAAGTGTTACCCACTTTCTTATTCCTGCAGCTTCGTGACGACAACAACACCACCAGAAGACAGACGCAGTACCACGTGAGCCAAGGTAAACGGACTCGAGTGAAGAGAAACCACGGTCCTGGACTTGTTGAACTCTTATCTGATGCTGTGTGTGTGTGTGTGTGTTGCAGTGCATTCCCCGTGGGCCGGCCCGATCCGAGCCATGGCCATCACCGTCCCGCTCGTCATCATGTCGGCCTTCGCCACCCTCTTCACCGTCATGTGTCGCAAGAAACAGCAAGGTGTGTGTCCTTCATTAGCCAGTCTCCGGTTTCCCGCAGACCTGCTTTTGTCCAGTATCTGTAAAGCGATCTCTGTAATCTCAAGGCATTCACGAGGATTAATGGATGATGGAATCTAAGCGCTTTCTGTCGCAGCTCAGGTTGTTCCAGACAAAAGAAACTCCTGTTAGTGTGTAATGCATGTGTTTGTTTGTAATTACATGTGTGTGTCCTTCAGAATCGCTGACATAACTCCTCTGATTCTTATGCTTTTAGTTATGAGATGTTTTCCCTCATCCGTTGGGTCATTTTCACCCGTAATTCATTTTTCAACACTGTGTTCATCAGTGGGATTTTGTCACACTTGAACCACGAATACACAAAAAAACTTTTAGTGGATTCGAGGAGGTTTGTGGTTGAAATTTAAAACCCTTCACTTGCGGGTCAATTTGACCCCTTTAGGAATGCGAGGAATGCTTCAGTACACATAGAAAAACCTAAAAATGCTCAAACTTCAAACTAAAAATGCCAAAACTTTACCAAAAAAGGATTTTTAATAATGTCTACATGTGTATCTGAAGGCATACTGACGAGAAATAACTTTAGGACCCAGCAGAAAAGCTCATTTGATCCATCTAGTGGCTAGAGTCTATATATATATCTATATGCCTAGAGTCTATAATATGTTATATTAAAGGTCGAGTTAAAAGGGTTATGCATGAAATTGTGAGTTATTTTGAATTTAAGTTGAAAAAATATGAGAAATGTACGGAAGCGTATTGCGTTCACTTGAAGAAAAAAAATCTACTCTGTTTTCCTGAATTAACGAGTTAAGGAAAAACATTTTTTGCTCTGTTTTTCTGAATTAATGACTGAATTAATGAAAAATTATCTTGTAATTCTGAGATAATTAACTCGTTAATTCAGAAAAACGGCGCAAAAGCTATCTCGTAATTCTGAGATAATAAAATTGCTGCTTAAAAAAACAGAGCAAAAACTTTTTTTCTGTGAAAAATTCTTGTAATTCTGAGATAATTAACTCGTTAATTTAAAAAAAGCGCAAAAACTTTATACAAGAAAAATTATCTTGTAATTCTGAGATAATAAACTTGCTGATTAAAAAAACAGAGCAAAAACTTTATTTCCATGAAAAATTCTTGTAATTCTGAGATAATTAACTTGTTAATTAAAAAAAAGCACAAATTTTTTTTTACAAGAAAAATTATCTCGTAATTCTGAGATAATAAACTTGCTGATTAAAAAAACAGAGCAAAAACTTTTTTCCATGAAAAATTATCTTGTAATTCTGAGATAATTAACTCGTTAATTCAGAAAAACAGCGTAAAAGCTATCTCGTAATTCTGAGATAATAAAATTGCTGATTAAAAAAACAGAGCAAAAAACTTTTTCTGTGAAAAATTCTTGTAATTCTGAGATAATTAACTCGTTAATTAAAAAAAAGCGCAAAAACTTTTTACAAGAAAAATGATCTCGTAATTCTGAGATAATAAACTTGCTGATTAAAAAAAACAGAGCAAAAACTTTATTTCCATGAAAAATTCTTGTAATTCTGAGATAATTAACTCGTTAATTTAAAAAAACAGAGCAAAACCTTTTTTTCTATGAAAAGGGATCTCGTAATTCTGAGATAATTAACTTTATTTTTTTTTCAAGTGAATGCAATACGCTTCCGTAGAAATGACCTGTAGTCCTAAAATTATATTAATTTTTTATTGTTCAGAAAGCTTATTTTTTATCATTTTGATAATATTTTTTCACTGACTTTTTTTTTTAAATTTACCTCTAAATTGCTAGATTTGATCAACAAATAAATAGTATTATTATTTATTGATCAAATCTAGTAATTTAAAGGTAACTTTAAAATAAAAGTCATTGAAAAAATATTATCAAAATGAAATAAAATAAGCTTTCAGAACAACAAAAAATGAATATAATTTTAGGACTTCAGGTCATTTTGAAGATGTGTTATGAAACGCGAGGGACGGATGAGGATTGAGTTGCAGTGGTGTGTTTTTGCAGAGGTGGATGAGGAGGAAGACAAAAACACATGTTTCTCCGACATGGACAAATTAGGCTTTACTTTTAGTGCTCTAGAAGGAGTTCTCATATGGAAACAATGAATGCGCTTTTCCCCCACTCGCTTCAAATCTCATTTGATCCTGGTTAGATTCACGTGTCTCTGATCTGGAATTCCTCCGCAGAAAACATCTACTCCCACCTGGACGAGGAGAGCTCGGAGTCGTCGTCTCTGACCACAGCGCTGAGCGCCGACAGGCCCTGGCCCAGACCCAAGATCTTCATCTGTTACTCCAGCAGAGACGGCCCCAAACACCTCGCTGTCATCCAGAGCTTCGCCTTCTTCCTGCAGGACTTCTGCGGGTGTGAGGTGAGGCTTGGCCTTGATGCGTGTTCACATTTATGTGCAAAAAAAACACTAGCGTTGAAACGTTCGGGGTCAGTAAAACCACGTCATACACAGTAATTCAACTTAAAAGGTGAAGCTAAGATAATATATAGACTCATTACATGCAAAGTGAGATATTTCAAGCCCCAAATTCAAAATAGAATATTGTGAAAAGGTTTTCATAAGCCATAATCATCAAAATTATAACACATAAATGCTTTAAATATCTCACTTTGCATGTAATGAGTCTATATAATATATTAGATTCACCTTTTAAGTTGAATTACTGAAATAAATGAACTTTTGCACCAAACAGGTTTGTAATGTGTGCGGATGACGCCACCTAGTGGCAGTTAGTTTGCTAACCTATATTATTCCATAGATAATAATGCATGAAATAATAAATGTATCCTATTTAACGTAATATAAATGCATGTTCCTGCTTATTTGCATGATTCATTAGTGTTTGTTTTTTCACAATATGTTGTCATTATTAGCATGTGACACTACAGTCAGGTCTACATTAGCGAACATGAACATTGATAAATACTTCTACACAAGGTGAAATAAAACTGACAAACATATTTGTAATGAGAATCATTAATAAATCTGTTATCGGTTAACAACGAGGAGCTTTAAGGTTATTTTATGGCAAAATAAATTATTCATAGCTGTTTTGACAGTAAAGAAATGAAGAGAGACATAAATGTGATGTAATTTTACTGTTTATTATAATGCTCATTACAATTTACAAATGTATTACAATAGTTATTGATTAGTTTAATTTTTATCATTAAAATATTGATACAATAGTTTGAATATATATTATTAATATTATAGTAAATCTTTAATGGAAATCTAAAATAGTTAAACATTTCTTTATTGATAAGTTTATTGTTAATTCAATGCTCGTTACAATATTACTTTATTGAATAGTTTTTTCTTACGATCAAATAATTAAAAATGTATGCTAAAATATTATTCTGAATAATAACTAGTAGTATTTTTTTATTTTACAGTGAAATAGAAATACATTTCCTTATTGATTGAATTTTTATGAATTAATAATCATTTAAATATATATATATATTTTTTTTTACCAGCAGAGGCAGTAGTACTGATGTTATTACTGTGTTGTTATTATTATATAATCATATTGAATGAGGAAAACTTTACTTTTCTGTCAGCTGATCACATGCCTCTGTGTGTGTGTGCATTTGTGGGAAACTTTAATGCTTTTAAATTACATTAAAGCTCATTTTATCAAGACACTTAACCTCAACTCAGCATATAAAGGTGTGTAAGAGTGCATGACGTGTGTGTGTGAGCTTCAGGTGTGTTGTTGTGTGTGTTTGCAGGTGTCTCTGGATCTGTGGGAGCACCTGGAGATCTGTAAGGAGGGTCAGATGGCGTGGCTGAGCCGGCGTATCGACGAGGCTCACTTCATCATCACCGTCTGCTCCCGAGGGCTGAAGTATTTCGTGGAGAAGAGACACCGGAAGGGCAAGGCCACGTCGAAGGAGAACAACCGCGAGCCGAGCGCTAGCGGAGACGGCGGGAACAGCAGGGATCTGTTCATCGTAGCCGCGGCCATCGTCTCCGAGAAGATCCGAGACGCGCATCAGAAGTCGTCCGACCTCTCGCGCTTCATGGCGGTTTACTTCGACTACTCTCACGAGAGCGACGTGCCGACGTCCCTCAGCCTGGCGCCCAAGCTAAAGCTAATGGATCAGCTTCCTCAACTCTTCGCGCGGCTCCATTCCCGCCAGCTTAGCCTGACCGACCGCGAGCCGCAGCCGCCCAACGTCAGCAAACGCAACTACTTCCGGAGCAAATCGGGCCGCTCGCTTTACGTGGCCATCTGTAACATGCACCAGCACATCGATCAGGAGCCCGACTGGTTCGAGAAGCAGCTCACGCCGGCGCCGGCGCCGAACAAGCGTCCCGCTCCGCTTCCCGAATCCGGGCTCGTCCTGAACGAGGTGAAACTGAAACACCCCTCGGAGAGCGACTGCACGGTGCGGGTCCTCTCGCTGAGTTTGTCCCGGGACGAGCTCGGGGAAGGGTCGTCGGGTCAGGACGCGGGTTTGTCCGGGCCGGCTCCGGTTCTTCACATGGACGGATCCGCCAGTCCAGCGGAGATGCCCAGAGACTCCGGGATCTACGACTCGTCCGTGCCCTCGTCCGAACTCTCCATCCCGCTGATGGAGGGACTCTCGCCGGATCACGCCGACACCTCGTCTCTGGCCGACAGCGTGTCCTCCTCCTCGGGACTCGGTAGGAGGTTCTCTTATTTAGCGGGAATAATTTTATCTTTTATTTGTAGAATAATATTTTTTTTTAATGACACATTCATACAGACTTCTATATTCTCAAATGCAACCTCGTTCCAAATATCCTTCCTGTTTGTTTATAAATGAGGAGTTGTAAGGGTTTCAACAAAATAAAATGAATTATTTCAGCCATAAATATTATTACCATAATTTTACTGCTGTTTTGTACAATAAAATTACTTATTTTTACAGTGTAATAATGTAATTTTTTCTAATTTAAGTAATGATCAAATAAAAAGGTTTTGATTATAATACTTATATTTATTTTTATTATTTAATCCATTTTTATTTTACTTTACAGTAGTATTATTGCCGTAATTAACTTTGATTAATCTTGTTGTTGCAATGCTAAAATAAAATATTGTTTAGAATATTATTGTTTTAATAATAATAGTTATAATGATGATTAATAAATGCTCATTTTTATTTTTAAACTTAGTAATAGTAATGTATTGAATAGTTATTAATTTAAATAATTTTCAAATTAAAATATTATTTTTAATAATACTAATGATATTTATTATTATGATTTAATCAATTTTTATTTTACTTTACAGTAGTATTATTGCCGTAATTAACTTTGATTAATCTTGTAGTTGAAATGCTAAAATAAAATATTATTTAGAAAATTATTGTTTTAATAATAATAGTTATAATGATGATTAATAAATGCTCATTTTATTTTTTAACTTAGTAATAGTAATATATTTCTTAATTTAATATTTTTGTTATTTATAGTTATTTTTAATAATTTAAATAATGATCAAATTAAAATTCTATTTTTAATAATACTAATCATATTTATTATTATTTAATCAATTTTTATTTTACTTTACAGTAGTATTATTGCCATAATTAACTTTGATTAATCATGTAGTTGAAATGCTAAAATAAAATATTATTTTGAATATTATTGTTTTTAATAATAATAGTTATAATGATGATTAATAAATGTTTGTTTTTATTTTTAAACTTAGTAATAGCAATATATTTCTTTATTGAATAGTTAAATAATTTAAATAATGATCAAATTAAAATATTATTTTAAATAATACTAATAAATATTTATTATAATGACTTAATATATTTTTATTTTTACATTACAGTAGTATTATTGCAATGGTAATATTTCTTTATTGATTACATTTTTAGAATTTTTAATTAATAATCGAAATGATTTGTACTGATATTATTGTTATTATTAAATAGTGAATCTGATCATATATATGCCTGTCAAACATATGCATTCTGGATATTTAATATAGCGGTTTCAGCAACTAGTTAGATTGTAGTATGCACAGTTTACTAAATATTAGCACATTTAAAGCTGCTGTATATGATTCACAGTTTTGCTTCAGCATTGGTGCTAACTTGATATTGATATAGGGGATATTAAAAACAATAGCTGGCAGCACTTTTAAATCCATTCTGCAGATTTGTATCTTGATAAGTAGATGCAGATGCACTTTCAGATAGAGGTTTGCTGCAGTTTCAGCCTGTTGATGATCGTGTGTGTGTTTGACAGGAGACGAGGAGGCCCCTGCCGTCAGCTCTCTGCACTGCTCAGGACACACCATCTGTAAGGCAGAGCTCCATCACAACATCCACCATCACAGTGAAGGACTCGTAACCACAGCCTCCACCTAGTGGCCATTCACTGAACTTGCATCGCCACTTTAATTCTATTGATGCCAAGCTGCCAACGTCACATCACAAGCCCTTCATCAGGGACCAGATCTTGAGGGATTGGACATCGCAGTGTTTGTCGAGGCGCTTTTTAACCAAAGTGGTTGTGTACTAGGTATGCAACTGAGTTTGTGTTTGCATTACAGCTGTGTGTGTTACTACAGAAGAACCGATGTCATTCAGACCTTCGTGCCTTAACTGGGTTTCCGTGAACCTGAATGCGCGAGTCGTTTAACATGTCATTTCACTTTTATTTATTGCATTAACAGCTCCAGGATAACATGTGTAGATCAGCTCTTTGTGTTCGTCACATTAGCCCTGGGATCGTTTCACTGAAGAACAAGCATATCAAGAGCTTTTTAATGATTTTAGGCCTTTTTAACAAAAAAAAAAACGAACCTTAAAAAAAGTTTCAAAAATGCATAAACCCATTAGCGTAGGTTATGGCAAAGGGAAGTACAAGCTGAGAAAATTGAGATGTGCCATTTATTTCTGAAACAGTTTTATTTGTGTACTCGGTTTTATCCAGGTTTTGTACAGTTTTTATTAGAATTATTAGAAGTGATTTCTACATTATCTAAACTTTGTACTGTTTTATAGTACTCTAATGTAGGAGATACGACTTAATAAAACTAAGATTTATACGCATTGTGACTGAGTTATTATTACTGAAGTGTTTTAGGAAAAATGCTTCAGGATGATAAAAGAATATGTAAAAGGATTTGTTCAAAATAACATTAATATCTTACTATTCTTACTACGTACACAGTATATACTGCTGAATGCTAGAAATATGCATACAGAATAAAATTACATAAAATGAAAAGGGGTTTGAAATCTTCAGTGACATTTTAAGTGATTTCTATTTGCATATATATATATATATATATATATATATATATATATATTGATATTTAATAAAAAATCATAAATTATAATAGAAATAAAATATAATAGAAATAAATTATAATAGAAATATAATAGAAAAAAATAATAAATCAAATATTACAAATGAAGTGATCAAACTTATTTGCATTGCATATTTCTTTTTATATATAATTTGTTATTATATATTATTTGAAGGTTTTTGCTATAAAAATGCATTTAATCCATGTAATATTTTTATTATTATTTTAAAGTGTGTGTGTGTGTGTGTGTGTGTGTTACGGAAGCCCTGAACCGCAATGTAAAAAAATAATAATAATAATTTTTTTTTAAATGTAAAAAGAAACATTTTTGTACATTTTTTTATTAAATTCAAAACATTTCGAGATTAAAGTCGAAACATTTAATTGTTAAAACTTTTTTAAAAATTGTTTAAAAGTTAAAACATTTAGTTTCGACTTTGAACAAGCTTTTTTACGTTGCCGTTCAGGGCTTCAGTAGAGTGTGTATATATATATATATATATATATAAAATGAAGAAGCGATTAAAAACTCAGTGTTAACTCGGTATTAAACGGTGGAATTTGAAGTGATTTCGATTTCTACTTTTTGCCCTGTCGATTATTGAGCTCAAACCACACAGCCCTGTAATGCGCTGAACGCTGGAAGCCCAGTGACGTGAACAGCTTGAAGGAAGCGTCGTTCTCCTCTTCCACGAAGCAATACACAGGGTGTCCTCGCTCCAGGAGCGTTCTGGCCATCATACACACCAGTAACTTGCCGTAGCCTTTACGTCTGTGTTGTGGTAACGTGTAAAGTAAGCCAAGAGCAGCGTGTTGGTACACGAGGAGCCAAGACACGGGCTCAGTGCCGCCCTCCTCCATCACACACAGTGAAGGATTATGGAAGATGTAGTTCAGCACTGAGTTGTAGCTGTTACTGTCTCCGCCATATTTCCATGTGCTGTTCACCAGATGAGCGTGAGCGGCGCTGAGCGGAGGACACCTGACACCGGCCCAACTCAAATCACTGAAGACAAATGACAAACATTACAACAAGGGAAATGTAAGAACGAGGTTTTGTCTCCAAATCTCCAATTTCCTACGTTCCCATTTCCATTTATTGTTTCTATTTTATTGGAAACAACTAAATGTGCCAACTTCATTTAGAGAAACCCTGCAAAAATCACAAAACTATGAAATTAAGTCATATATGTGAGATAAAAAGTCATTTATGATTTAAAAAGTCATAATTATGACATAAAAAGTCATAATGACAGTCATCATGTATGAAATGTTGAAATGATGACCTAAGTCAAAACTATGACATTAAGTCTTAATTATGAGATGAAAAGTTGAAATTGAGATAAAAAGTGAAAATATGATTGAAGTCATAATCTCACTTTTTTTCTCATAATTTTTACTTTGTATGCAGTGTTGGGTAAGTTACTCTAAAAAAAGTAATTAATTACTAGTTACTAATTACCTCTTCAACAGTGTAATTAGATTACTGTACTAATTACTATCTCTAAAAAGTATGTAATTACTTTTAATTACATACTTTTTAGCATCAGACAATACATTTTGATGTTAAACCCACTATTGTTTGTTTTCACACTTTTTTCATACATTTTACAATAATTCATATGAATTTGTACGAGTGCGGTCGTAATATTTAGACACCTCATAAAACGCATACGAATCGCTGTGAGATCGGATTGATCTATACACAGTATTTACCTCAATTACATCAGAAGTAACTGTAATTAAATTACAGATAAATTAAGAGTAATCCCTTACTTTACATTTTCAAGGGAAAAGTAATTAAATTACAGTACACCCAACACTGTTTGTAAGTCATAATTATGAATCAGTATATTGCATAATTTCACTGTTCACATTTCTTATGTGGGCTTCCATAGGAAACAAGCTTCTGTACAAAATATAAAATTAATGGAAATTAAAACAGCTGATGTATAATATATCGTCAGTGGGTGTATGAACATGTTTTGTAATATTATTAAGCCGGTGTTATTAAAGAGGATGATATGATTTGATGATGTACCGGTCTTTATACTGCAGCTGGCTCTTGTCCTGCAACAGGAACACATTCATCACTCCTTGAACTTTCCATGGAAGTCCATGTTGATCCGCAAACTCCTGAGCCGCTTCTGAATGCCTGATGTCCAGCCCTTCATCAGCCAACAGGTTAGTGTGTGTTTCATTAAACCACAGTACTTAGCAAATAGAGTGTGTGTACCTGCCAGTAAAGTGAACGAGTCCTTATTGATCACACCAGGAGTGTCCAGAAAGTTCCTCAGGCTGGCTTTGCTCTTTGAGTAGATGCTGTAGATGTTGAAATCTCCTTCCCGGTCCTTTGTGCCCTGAATGTTTTTACATATGCCTTGGTTTCATTAAAGGAGTAGTTCACTTTTTTAAAAAAAAACGTATGCTGTTAATTTACTCGCCCCCATGTCATCCAAGATGTCCATGTCTTTCTTTCTTCAGTCGAAAAGAAATGAAGGTTTTTGATGAAAACATTCCAGGATTTTCTCCATATAATGGACTTCAATGGGGTCCAAACGGTTCAAGGTGCAAATGAGAGTTTCAGTGCAGCTTCAAAGGGTTTTAAACGACACCAGACGATGGATAAATTAATAACAAAGTTTAAGTTTTATAAGCTCAAATGCTCGCCTTGCTCTGTTCTGTGATACGCGTTTGTGACTCCTGTTCGAACTCGTTCATCAAAATGAACAAATCTTTTTTCGAGTCATTTGGTTGATTCAACAAACAAAATGAACGAATTGACTCGGAACAAGATTTGTTGATTTTGATGAACGAGTTCGAACAGGAGAGTCACGAACGCGCAACCGTTTGGACCCCATTGAAGTCCATTATATGGAGAAAAATCCTGGAATGTTTTCATCAAAAACCTTCATTTCTTTTCGACTGAAGAAAGAAAGACATGGACATCTTGGATAACATGAGGGTGAGTAAATTATAAATAAAAGTTTTTTTTTTAAAGTGAACTACTCCTTTAAAGTGAAAAATCATAAATGTCTGCAATACCTGAACTTTAGGTTTGCAAATAATGACAGTGAAATCAGGCCACTGGTCTGCAATAACCTGCAGATTGTGAGGTTTCCCTCTGTTTATGTTGAATATACAGCCATAAACCTGGAAAACAGCGAAGTGAAACTAAAAGCATTGTGGGAATCTGATTTCAGTGCTATATAAAGCGAGCAAAATACTTTCTTGAAACTTTCTAGAATCTCCACACCTTGATGGACTCGGGGAAAAACTGCTTTAACACGCTCTCAGCCTGTGTGAGTTCCTCTGTCCCGAGAACGATCATCCTGTGCCGTTACGACGAATCCGATCACGGAAATCACGAGATCCAAAGCTGAATCTGCCAGATCATAACAAGGAAGCGTTTTAAACGTCTTAGCAGCTGCGCGTTTCAGACTCACATGGCGGTTTATACTGCAGAAGTGGATCATTTCTATCAAATATTAACTTTAATGCTGTTTAAACTAAAGTAAGTTTGCATGTGTTTATTTCGGATTATGGTCAGGCTGGTTTGGTTTGATAGTTTTGGGCACTCTGAAGCCAGTTTACACCATGTTAAAGTTGATTTCCTCAGCAAGAATCGCTCCTTGAGAGTTTTTCGACAGGAGATCTTTAGACCGCTGCTCTGATCGGGTCCTGGGCTGGTCATGTGACCAGCAGATGACGTAAACGCTTCACCGCGGCGCGTCATCAGCTGCTGCAGTGAAGAACACATTGGAATATGAAATAGATTTTATGCGATGGAAAAGCTTTGCATCTCTTGTAGTGTTTGAGTCAGATGAACTCAAGCATGAGCGTCTCTCATCAGCAGAATGCAGAAACACGAGGAGCTTCTCACTGACTAAACAGAGGTGTGTTGAACCAGCTGTGTTTTATAACTAACGTTATTAATGTTTCCACCCTTGATGATGTTGACTGCTTTTGTTCCCTCAGATTCGGATCCGGCCAGGATGGTTTGCACTCGGATCCTCTTCGCATCTATTGTCTCAGCTCTTATAGTTTCAGGGGTAGAGATGAGAAATGACGACAGTAATGTTATTAGTGTGGCAAACTTTGCCATGAACTTCCACAATCGCATGAGTAGCTACCCGTACGCGTTTAAAGTGGTCGACATCATATCAGACACGACTCAGGTAAGCGTCATTCTCATCACGTGACACACATCTACTGTACTCTGATGGATTTGCTAATAATGTGTGTGTTTTTGTTGCAGCTGTATCCTCCTGCACGGGTTAAATACATCTTACAGATCCAGGCTGGACAGACTGTGTGTGAGAACCAGGCGAGTGTGAATCTGACACACTGTGCTTTACAGTCTAACCCTGAGGTGAGGAACAACATCTAATCATCATAAGATGAAAGCATTTTCTGGTGTTTTGTGATGCATTTGAATAAATATAGTGTGAGCACATACATGTAACATTTTCTGGTTATGTACTGTATGTATATTTGAGGCATATGCAGTTTGAACCCCAGTGTAAATATTATGTGTAGGCTACTATTTGCATTGCAATAATGCAATGAAATAATTCAATAAAAATGCAATAATTTAGCATGTAATTGCATTTTTGTGAACACATGTATAATAATTTTTTTGCATGCATTTTGATTGAAATGTGAATATATAAATATACTATATATATTTGTTGTTTTTCTCAGAACATGACGTGCTCCTTCACTGTCCTTGCAGTGCCGGGAAACGACTACATCCCCAAACGAGTGCTGTCAGATCACTGCGCCTGAGAATAATGATGGAGATGTTGTCAGAAATGCATGTTGTGTGCCTCACATACTTTGTGGTATGTTAATAATACGCATCCCTATCAGAATTTTTTTTAATATTTTTGAAGCATTTCATAAGCTGTCATTTTCAACTTTACTTAAAAGCCTGTATTTCTCTTTGAGAAACATTTATTCAGTCTTGTCAAAAAATCAATAAAATGCAAATTAATTGCCTCATAGCATTGGATCTTTTGTTCTCTTTAACTGTATTTTAGTGACGTAACATATTTGTATTTTATCAGGCTAATATTACCGAAATTGTTGAGATTTCAGAAAGACTGTTGTCTAAGTTTAATATTTACATAAACTACCAGCATGTTTTTGGGATGACATGAGGTTAAGAAATTACACCATATTCATTCAACTGTTTTTTGTTGTTGTTGTTGTTTCAAATGACGCAGAAAGCCGAAGCTGCTCTTCTGAGACTTTTATTTTGGAATAACTGAAGTTCAGTTTGACCCTGAAATCAGATATTTATGATGTCAAATATCAAGGTCTCATTGATTTTGCTGTTATATCATTCAAGCCCAAACACTGAAAGTATAAAGATGAAAACAATGGTGTGAGGGGTAGACTTTTATTCTTTATTCATTTTAACAACTTTTTGAATCTTCACTGAAGAGGTCGATTTAACAGGTTTGCGCAACACACAGGTGTCAAAAGCAACAACTCAAATGTTTTTTGTTCAAAAAACAAAAATCACTCTCTAAGTTAATTACGCTACAGAATGTAGGTCTACATAACAATCTTGTGGAATAATGCTTATAAAGCTTTTTTCTATACAAACACCCCAAAATATTTTCTTAAGTCGGAGCTATTCTTATATAATGATGTGTTTAGTCAAAATTACAAAAAAATAAATTATCAAGAGCTATAGAAATTTTAAGCCATAATGATTTAATGAGAAAAAAACACATGGTACTCACCATCTTATGGAAAATCAGTTTTGCATAAGTGGAAAAATTGATGTTGAAAATCTCTATAAAGTTCGGTGGACACGTTACAACAGTTACACGCATGGGAATGACAGTAAAGCAATGCATTAAATCAAAATCTGTGACTACATGACTGCACAGGACACTTCTGAACCCACGACAGAGACATTCCCAGGAATTTGGCCTCCACCCCACTCACACCAACAGATGCTCCCGTATCGACTCCAAGTCCCAGTTTCACACCAAGTGGACCGGCTTTAGCCGATGCGCTGGCTATTTCTGCCCGAGCCATTGCTCCGACCTCAACCACACTGGCTCCAGCTCCGGCCGAGGCGTTGGGTCCTTTGGCTTCGGCCTCAAACACACTGAATTCAGCTCGAGCTCGTCCAAGTCCTGCTTCTGCATAGACTCCGGCCTTGGGAATCCTCTTTCCTGGTTCGTCTTTCGAAGAGTTTGCATATGCTCCAGCTCGAGCGTAGGTACTTTCTGCATAGGCATCTCCTGGTCTGTCATATGTTTCAATCATGTCTATGACGCTGCCTACATCAGCATGAACTGATGCAAGCTTTACTTTTGGCTTTTTTGTAACAACCTTTTTGCATTTCCAGGTTTCCTTTTTTAATAATTTCTTATTTATGTCACTTGAAACAGTCAAATTCTTTTTTCTATAGAGAATACCACAATCTTCATCTGCAAATAAAACAGACGAGCATTATTGCAGTGCAAATAGATTTTAAAAAAACAGGTTTATATGAATTTATGTTATGTCGCACTGAATATTAGAACATTTTGAATGTGACAAGTTGGTTTTACTCCTGCAAGCTGTGATTGGGGATTTGGTGTGATTTAGTCTGAGATTTGTTTTGCCTATACAATCCTTTTGTATTGTTCATAAAGGGGTCATATAATGGTCTATGAACTTTTTCAAGTTGATTGTATTAAAATGTGTGTTGGCTGTGCCTGTACACAACCATCAAACGATAAAAATCCATCCATTGTTTTTGTTTTAATCTCCATATGTTTTTCCCAGTCTCAAATCGAGCCGGTCGACCGTGTGACGTCACGGTCGGACGCCCCTCCCACAATTGTTGATTGACAGCAGCGTTTCAACACATTCCCACCCTGAGTGATGAATTTTCCCCACATTAATTTCACACATATCTAGGCCTACAATTATGTGGATTTTGTTTCATTAATACAGTGTATAATTTTTCTTGATTTACCCCGAAAGAATGAAAGTGACACGTGACAACATGCCCCATAGGCGCTGCACTGTAACAGGACCATATGACAGATTATAATGTTATCTGATCTAATAATAATAAAAAAAGGTCAATTAAATACAATTATTACGTTTTTCATATAAATTAATAATTAAAAATAAAGTTGTTTTTTTAGTTTGACCACAAACACACCGCAAAACACATACAGTTCAAAACATGAACATTGACTCTCAGTCTTTATTCACCCTTTTCAGTGAAATGCTCGGGGATGTCTTCCAAAGGTTTTTTAAATTTTGGCTCAATTTAGTCTATATATAGTGTTGTGTTATAATTAGCCCCGCGTTAGTTTGTGCCCTCAACCTAAATATAAAATAACAAATAACACTTCGGCTAAATGTACTTTTCAATTTTAGTAAATAAAAACTATTAAAAAGCACCTACCAAATTCTTCTTCGTCTTCACGGTAGGTTAAACGACGGTTTCCGGACATTTCGGAGTGTCAGAAGTTCTCAGCAGGGCTTTGAGGGTCTCCGGTGGAGCGGTGTTTCAATCAGGTCCGCTGCTGGGTCCTAATATAGCCTCCAACTGAAAGTGAAAGTGCGAGGGGTTTTGGCCTCCCAATTCCTAAAGCATGATATGATATCATATTCCCTTTGTTGCAGTGTCCAAAAATACATGTCTAGTTTGACCATCCCTCACATGGATAGAGTTAACCCTAAAAAAGAACATGAAATCAAAAGCTTTCTGACCCCCCCATATGACTGCAATATTATTCCCACTTTCAAGGCCCAGAAAGGTAGTAAAGACATTGTTAAAATAGTCCATGATGTGACAGTGGTTCAACCTTAAGTTAATAAATCTACAATGCATTAAATGTTCATAAAACAAACAAACAAATGAGAACTTTTACACTCAACAGAGCAATGCCTGCATACGTTTATACAAATATATTTATTTTGAAATTAAAACAAAAAGTCTCAGCAGTTGTTGTATAATAAAATAAAACAAGTAGGCCTACAGTATTGTTAAGTTTTCATTTCAGGTTTCTGTTTTTGTCTGCATGGCATATAAATGTGATTAAAAAAAAAGTCATTAATAGGCCTACATCCTATTAGAAAAATAACAGCTCATTTGATAACTAAGATCCTGATTGACTTTACATTGACATCGTTCAAATATAAATGTCGAATATCATATATTCATATATGTCCGTGTAGAAAAGAAAGGAGAGTCCCGACTACATCAGTCTACAGGCTTTCATAGACAACACATGGAGTCGGGGGAGCTCTCATTTTTTAGTTTTGTTAAAAGCTGTTTACAGATTGGCAATAAAAAAAGCGATTAATACATGAAAATGATTTAATATAGCCTCTTTAACACATTTCTTTTTAGAAGATTTAAAATGAAGAAGAAGAAGAAGATATACAATTAAGACGACATTAGAAAAGAATGTCAGAACTGGTTGTGTGTTGTGCCGAAATGCAGATTATCAGCATCAACCAGTCCCATGTGACGTGTTGTGATAAGCTGTGTAGCTACGTGACATCATGAATGACTGTACATGACCCAAAGTATCATGTTAACATGTAAAATATCCAAGGGTTCACTCATTTTAAACCTGAAATAAAAGGAAAGCTTTAATGTTAACAAATTGAACTAAAATGATAAAGCTGTAAATCCGAGAAATAGTTCGGTCAGAACTTGTTGATGAGGAAAAGATCTTTATCAGTTTTGTAGGGCTACATGTACCATAGGGCTGCTCTATGTAGGCTATTATTATTATTATTATTATGCCTATCATATAAAGCACCTGCTTTGATGTTCATTTCTGAGATTTATTGGGGAATATGAACACGTTCTGTTTCAGTCTGTTCAGGGGGTTCTTTTCTTCCACTCTAACCATCCCTCTTTTATCACATGATCAGACCTGATATTCTGGTTTCAAAGATACAGGTTTAATATGCCTCATATGCCCCGACATTCACGCGCATATGTAGGCTAGGCTACTTGTACATTTTATTTGATTCTTCTAGTTTGTAGTTTGAAATTTTTGCTCTAGTTTTTTACTTCTATGATTTCCACCTATAGTTTATGCTAGTTTTATCCAGATTGTTGGAGAGCAGAAGATGGAAGAAGGTAAGAAGTTTAAGATGTCAAATTGTCGTTTGCTTTCAGTTTTAAAACCCATATAAATAGCCTACATTACTGTACTCTTACACTTTGATTGGCGTGTTTTAATGAAACCACATGAACTTAACTGAAATCAGACAAGTTTAGACATGATTGGCACTGGCAGTAAAAAAAGATTTTAATGTTTATTTATGCGTTCCCAAAAATCAGATTAAAATCGGATAGTTTGATGTTTTGTAACATGTTTGTGTGTGCTATTAATTTAAACAAGAAATTTGTTTAGTTGTTGTTTATTTTCCTTTAATTTGCTTTATTAAAATAATGCCCATGAAATAAAATAAAAACGACGTCACGTTTTTTTTTTTTTTTTTTTTGTGACAGACGTAAGAGCCGTTGTTCTGGGATGGCAGAAATCTGACAAAGCCTCGGTGATAAACAGCATTTTAGGTGGTGAAGTTGCGTCTGACAAACACTTTGTGAAGTCTGTGAGGAACGACGGAGAAGCGAACGGACGGAGGATAACTCTGATTAACACGCCGTGCTGGTGGGAGAACTTCGGTTTGCAAGATTCCCCAGAAGTCGTCAAACAGGAACTGGTTTGCAGTGTCTTCCAGTGTCCGCCGGGACCTCATGTCTTCCTACTGGTCATTAACAGCTTGCCTTTCACTGAAGAGAACAGACTCAGCATCGAGAAGCACTTCAGTCTGTTTGGTGAGGGAATCTGGAGACACACTATCGTGCTCTTCACACGAGCCCATTCCCTGAAGGACAAATACAGTGACCAGCCCACGAAGAATCCAGATCTACAGAAGATCATACAGAGATGTGGAGACAAATATCACATATTTGATTTCAAAAACAAAAGTGAAGGAGTCAAAGAACTGCTTATCAAGATTAATGATGTTGTGGCAGAAAATAATGGCCAGCATTTTGAAACACATGATGACATGCTGCTAGAGATGAAGAGCCAGAGAAAAAAAAATGAAGAAAGTGCAGAAGCAAGACAAAAAGAGTTGCAGGATAAAAGAGATCTGCTCAAAGAAATTGGTATGTATAAAGGTTTGGCTATTTTAAAGGGATAGTTCACCCAAAAATTAAAATTAAGTCATTAATTACTCACCCCCATGCTGTACCAACCCCGTAAGACCTTCGGAACACAAATTAAGATATTTTTGATTAAATCTGAGAGCTCACTGCTACAAAGCACTTCTTTCTTTGCATAACTTTTAATTTAAAACGTTTACTTTTAAACAATAAATACAAATTTTAAATCGATGAGTTGAAGCATCACAAAGTGCTCATCATATATTCCAAACGAATACTTACTTTTTTCTTAAATATCTAACCCACATCTTAAAACCTTTTAAGATGTGGGTTAGATATTTAAGAAAAAAGTAAGTATTCGTTTTGAATATATGATGATGAGCACTTTGTGATGCTTCAACTTATCGATTTAAAATGTGTAATTATTACAAAAAAAAAAAATTCTAATGAAATTCTGAAATTCTAATTCTATTGTTTGTTTGTTTTTTGGAGAAGAAGCCGTGGCTCCGCTCTATAAACTGAGGATCGTTCTGCTGGGTTGGATTCTGTCTGGGAAGAGTGCAACCGCAAACACCATCTTCAATAACAAATGTGATGTAGAAAAATCACAAACAGGCATTAATTATACAGGTGATGTAAACGGCAGAAAAATAACGGTGTTGGACACCCCAAGCTGGTGGAAGTATTTCTCCTCTAAATTTAACCCAAAGTGTTCTCAGGCTACAACAACCCTGGAGAGCATGAGCCAATCACAACACATGCGGTTCCCTCACGCCCTGATCTTGACGATTCCTATTGATACTTCATTCAAGGATGAACAGAAAAGAATCATTAAAGATCGCATGGCCATTCTTGGAGAAGACGTCTGGAGACACACTATAGTTTTGTTCACGTGGGGCGACAGGTTTCCAGACATCTCGATCGAGCAGCACATCGAGAGTGAAGGGGAAGCGCTTCAGTGGCTGATCCAAAAATGCAGGAACAGATATCATGTGTTCGACAACACAGACAAGAGTCGATCTCAAGTCACGGAGCTGCTCCAGAAGATCGACGAGATGGTGGCAGAAAACAGTCTGTTCAGTGTCAAAACTCAATGTGCCGCAGAAGAAGGCGTTCATGTGTCTGACACACAACCCGACGAGAAAATAACTCTGAACACTGACCACCAGTTACTGAAACTGATGTACCAGGAGATGAAGAACAGGCGTGAAGAGATCAGGACAAAGCTAGAAGAATTAGGGATAACCTTAGATATAGCAGACAAATGGAGCATAGGACAACCTCCAGATTGTAAATAAGCAATTCTATCTAATTTCCATAGATATTATAGCAAATGACTTCTATAAATGTTATATCTGAGCACTTTTCTGTGTCATCTTCCTCTTCTAGTGTCGAATGATGATGAACTGAAGGAGAAGATGAGGAGAGAAGTATCAAGATGGGAAGCAATTATAATGGATGGGATGGTGAACATTCTGAATCCCGAAGCATCATATGGTGAGTTATTGTAGATTTACATGATGAATCACTTTGCTTAAAGGAAAATATTTTCTTCAGTTTTTTGTTTAACAACATGCCAAAATTCATTCTTTTTCATATTCATGACATACAGGTGAAACGAATCTAATGGTGATGAACTGGCTCCAGAAATGTGAGGAATACAGCACATCTAAAACATCAGGGTATGGCACAAACTCAGAATCCAGAGATCTGGAAGATCCACAGAACCCAGAGACGTCAGATAATGCATCCAAACTTCAAACAATGCATTACTAAAAAACAGTTTGCATTTATATGTTAAATATGTGTTTTCTAGTGTTTTCTAGTAAACTTTGCAATTATATGTGTTTATAAAACTTTTTATAAAACTATAAAATTATAAAACTATGTGTTTTCTAGTTATTAATATGTTCGAGTTCCTAGAGCTCTTTTTGGGTGATTTTAGGGAAAAATCTGATCTATTGGAGACGTCAAAAACAGGCGTAAAAAAAAAAATTGTTTGTTTCCGGTTTCCGACCGACCCTGTCAATTTATGTGCGACCCAAAATTATTTTATGAGCTTGGGGAAGAAATTATAAAAATTAAATAAATACACAAATAAAAAACTCTGAGGCGAACTATTAATTTACGTTTTTGTACAGCTCCGTCTTTTTATAGCACGCGATGTAAGATGCATCTTGTCCTCCAGCAATCTATTAACAAACGAGGCAGATATCGTTCGTCAAACTGAACTATAATACATATTATACAAGTCTTTTTTTGTAATTTATGATATTTTTATTCATATTCGCACACATACAAATACATGCATTCATAGGCATGCACACACCACATACTAATACCTCCATCCGCCTAGTTTTATTAAAAAATCATCCTATCATGATCCAATCATGATCCCAATCCCATCTTCTGCTGTCTAGCACTTCTTTCGCCATGTATTTGTTCGTTTCTTTCATTATTTTATGCAATCCAAAACACTCTAACCTGCCGCGGTTCGTATCTCTAGAGCCCGTCTAACTTGTCCGCTTTTCCGGGACAAATGGATTTTTGAAGGACAAGTAAAAGAGAATTTTACTCGCCCCAACGGACAAGTAGCCTGATTAGAACACCAATAACAAACAAAAAAATAACTAGGGAATCACTAAACCGAGAGAATGATTCTGATTTTATTACATTTATTGCAAGTTGCGATCGATTGTGGATAATAAATGTAGCAGGCCTACTGTATTACTGATGGTAAGGTTGCGCTGTTGACGCTCGCGCAGAGAAATCTACACACATGAGCGGAGCACGCACACACACACAGTTAACAACATACTCTGCCTATAAAAAATCTAAATGTGGAGTTTTTATATTTTAACATATGTTAAGCACTAAGCAGCCTCAATTATTTTTCCTGAATACCATCGCGATTGAGAAAGTGACACTGATTTTCTACAACAGTTCAATAAACAGTTAAGATTAAGTCACTTACTGTTTATAAGCAATATTGGGTGTTTTTGTTCCATTTCAGCAGCGAAAATAGTTCCAAAGAAAAGTCACAGCAGAACCACGACGCATCTCACAGGAACTCATCCTGTTGTCATTACTGAATGATCCAGCATTTTGAACGAATCGGTTGAGTCAAGGATTCAATGACCCATTCATAAACATCAACATCTGTCTCATTCTTGAATGAATGAACCGTTTGAACGAATCGTTTGAATTAATGAATCAATAACTCACTCATTTATACGGCCGCCTGCCGCCACCTATTGGCAGTTTAGTGTTATGTTTATAAGTAGTCTAGTATAATTCTTTCCAATATTTCTTATTTGCACATTTAAATCAATTTCATAACATTATTTTATGAAATTGTAATTTTTCAGTGTAAATGGTTTAATTTCATCAGCCCTACCTAGGGTAACAGTATGCTTCATCTTTTATTTTAAATTCCTAAATTTGATCAATAAATTCAATTATTTAGAATAATAAGACACTATAGTATAGGGCATTTAATAATATTGGTGGAGGCGATGCCCTTAAAGGTGCAGATATTACAATTTGCCTTTTTAAATATCAAAGCTGATTGAACACTGATAAGAATATTGCTTCAGAATAAAAAATAAATAAATTTTAAAAATCCGGACAAGCAACTTTTTTACTCGGACAAGTGATTGACAGATTTACTTACTTGTCCGGAAGACAAGCACGTGAAAAGGCTTAAGGGGATAGTTCACTTTGAAATTAATTTTTGATATGTTTTAGCTTAACTCAAGGGCATCCAAGATGTAGGTGTCTTTGTTTCCACAGTAGTTTCAATTTTGATATTTTTAGGTTTGACTATCCCTTTAATGTCGAGCCCTGAATAATTTCCTACCCATCCCTTGCTGCCACTGAAAAAAAAAAAAAAAAAAAAAAAAAAAAAAAAAATTCCCTACCGACCCATGACCTCAACTGACAACCAACCGGAACCAAACTTTTTTTTTTTTAGGCCACATTACTTAGGCGCGCCAAAGAGCAGTACAATCAACAAAAATATGATACACCAGTGTTTTGCCAGATGATACGTTTATCTATGTATATATTTTTTTACTCTTTTAATTCCTTTTTTACAACTGTTTTAAATTCCCTTGCTTTTATTTTGATATTGTTGTATAATATTGAAATATATAATATATAGGCTATATATTATAGTCGATAAACATTATTATAGCCGACACTTTGAATTACCATTGTGTGAAAAATGTACTTATAAATAAACTTGCCTTGCCTTGATAAATTCAATTATAATATAAAGTAATTACTGCTTATGTAATTTATCAGCAAAGTATGGTTTTGATGTCTGTGTAATGTATAATGCTTATTTAACTTTGTACATAATTGCATTTTATCAAGTTAAAAATAAAGAAATTGTTGAGATTACACAATGTCTGTTGTCTATGTTTAATCACATAAGGTTGGTTCAGACATCCTAAAAAAAATTAATAGGTATTTTTTTTATTGTGACAAACAAAGCTATTGAATGGCCAAAGTACAGCATTCGGACTGATACTGAATGTAAATACACAGTTATCTGTTCTCTTATGACATTTATTTTGAAAGTAGTTTTCTCTCCTGAAACTTTTACTTTGAAATTAGTATTCTCCTCTGGGACTTTTATTTTGAAATCTTAGAGGTTCAGTGTCGGTCTTTCAGGCGGTGTGTGTTTGTCATGACAGGAGCGGATTTAACATCCCTGAGATTGGGTAAGATGTGTTATTCATATGTTTTATAACATTTATACTGATTATGCGAGGATATCGATACATAAAGAAGGAAAGTAAAGTATTTTAATCAGGTATTTTTCCTGATTAGCAAATCATGTGTCTCGTGCGCTAGCGCTAAAAGCTCATGTCACCTCTAACGTTACAAACATTTGACAATTCAACTAACGTTAAATATTTAGTTTTTATACAACCAGAGAGTAAGTTAATTGTCTTACAGGATTCAGATTAGTAACTTATTAGTTAACAGTTTATAAAATTGAACTTTTATGACTATTTTTAAAATACAATACTCTTGCATTTTAAATAATTATGTTCATTGACGTTATAGGAATGTAAACATTTAGTTAATCGTATATTTGCAATTTTACCCTATAAGCCAACAGGCTGTTAATAATTTTGTCTGTGTCTTATGTTACATCATTAGTTAGTTTCACTTTTGTATTCCTGACTTAACGTAATTGTAAACTACCATGATTTTGTTTACATTATACTCCGGGTTACCTAAAAGAAAACCAGTGTATTATAATAGCACAAAACACATAGTAATAGTAACATGGTAATGCTATATTACATTTGAGTTTATTAGAAGAGTTTCCATATTAATTAACCTCAAAATCTAATTTATTTTGTTTTCCAGTTTTGACAGCTCTGATGTGAAAGTCTTGAAGATAAGAGTGAGTAATAAATATAATTTATAAATGATAAGTTTCTCTTTTTTTTTTCTGAATTTCTGAATTTGCGGATGTTTCTGAATTATTCCCAGTACAGGTGTGGAAATGGAGCAGTCCGATCGTTCTCCGCTGAAGCGTTTTGTGCTGGCCAAAAAGAAGATCGGCGAGGTTTTTGAGCAGCTCTTAGATTACGTTCAGGAGGGCTCTGAGTTTGTGAAAGGTAATCATCCGTTCAAAATATCCAATCACAAAGATTCTCCAATGACTTGATTAGATCAGTAGAAAAGCTGGTCTAACAGACAGCAACAGTTGCCAAAGTAGGATTGGTGTGTTCGTTGTGAAGGGTTTGTAATATTTGCATGTGTTTTGTTTATTCTTTTTGTCAATAGAAACCTCTAATAATGAGACGCTGGAGAATATTGCAAACAAGAGCCAGCTGAATGAGATCGAGACGTACACAAGCAAACTGTCCGACATTAAAGGGGTGTTATCTCGCAATCATATGAAGGTGGCCTTTTTCGGCAGGTGAGTTTGTGTTTGACCAGAAGTTCCTCACGTGATTCACTTCAGTAAATGTTACAAACATCCTCTGTTCGTGATTTTATCAGAACAAGCAATGGTAAGAGCACAGTCGTGAACGCCATGCTGCATGACCGCGTGCTGCCCAGCGGCATCGGTCACACCACCAACTGCTTCCTCAGCGTGGAGGGAACGGACGAGGACAAGGCCTTCCTGAAGACCGAAGGGTCCGAGGAGGAGAAAAGCATCAAGGTATAGACAAGTGCATGTTTTCTCCTATTCAACACACGATAGATATAGATATAGGCAAAATAGATTCACCGGACTGATGATTTTATATAAAGTAGTCAACATTTGAAGTGGATCAAAAAAGTTCATCAAAGTTGTCCTATGACAAGGACGGGTATAACCTTTAGGGCTGTGAAACGATTAATCGCGATTAATCGCATCCAAAATAAAAGTTTTTGTTTACATAATAAATGTGTGTGTAGTGTGTATAATTATTTTGTATATATAGATTCACACATATGCATGTATATATTTAAGAAAAATGTGTTATTAATATATCAAATATTTATATTTATGTATAATATTAATTTTGTATAAATATATATAAAGTATATACATGCAAATATTTCTTAAATATATACATGCATGTGTGTGTTTTTATATATACAAAATAATTATACACACTACACTCTCATATATTATATAAACACAAAACTTTTATTTTGGATTCGATTATTCGCGATTAATCGTTTCACAGCCCTAATAACTTTGTTGAAAGGTTTTGATCCACTTCAAATGTTGACTATGGTATATGCATATATATATATATATATATATATATATAGATGAGAGTGAGAGAGTCCATAACACTTTCTCTTCTATTCTACATCTATTTATAAAAATAAAATTAAAAAAAGTACTACGTACAATGTACAGGTTACTTATATTAAACCGAAAATGGTCATAGCATTTGCATATTGTTGTCCTATTGTTAGTTTAACTGCTTCTTTTGTTATAATTTGTAAGTCTCTTTAGATAAAAGCGTCTGCTAAATGAATAAATGTAAATGTATATGATTTATATATGTGATTTCACCAAATCAGCTTATCTTTGTAAAATGGCACCGCTTTTTAAATATCTGCACATACACTCTTACATCAGTTTATCAAGCATTATATTATGATAACCGAGCACTGTTTAACGATAGAACGTTATACAATGACTAGAAGTATAGAAGTAATTATAACTAAAACTTGGAAACCATGCATGAATGCATATTTGTCATCTTAACTGAACTTTGGACTGGTAGATAATGTTGGTCATTCAGTATTTCTGTTTAAAATAAAAAATAATAATAGATAATAATACTACTACAAAATCTACTACTAATAACAATATAGAACGCACTTAGGATTGATGAGAAACTGTCATATCTTATGTTTGTTCTTAAAAGCTGTTTTGAAAGGAAAATGCAACGAATAAAATCGTTCACATGCAACGCATCAATTCTGTGTGGCATGTAAGACTCTCTCTTTGCGTGTGTGTGAGACACTCAGCAACGCGACCGCAAATAGAGTTTACAGTATGTCAAAAACTTAAAAAAGCAACAATAAAAAGAACGAATTGCACATATAATAGTGTTTATAGTAGGGCTGTGCAAAAATTAATTGCGATTAATCGCATCCAAAATAAAAGTCTGTGTTTACATAATATATTTGTGTGTGCTGTATATAATTATTTTGTATTTATAAATACCTATGCATGCATGTATATATTTAAGAATTATTTGCGCTTAAATTCTGTATATATATCTAAATATAAATATTTTATACATGAATAACACATTTTCTTGAATATATACATGCATGTGTGTGTATTTAGATATACAAAATAATTATATACAGCACACAAATATATTATGTAAACACAGACTTTTATTTTGGATGCGATTAATCGCAATTCATTTTTGCACAGCCCTAGTTTATAGTCATCAAACGGCCTCTTAAAGTGCACATGAGGAAGGTCAAATACACTCTTCCTCTGCAGACAGTAAATCAGTTGGCTCACGCACTACACATGGATGAGAGTTTGGATGCTGGCTGTCTGGTGAAAGTCTTCTGGCCCAAGACGAAGTGTGCCCTGCTCCGAGACGACCTGGTTCTGGTGGACAGGTACACTTCCCTCAGCCCAAAATCCCATTGTAGCATAGTATAAAGAGTAAAGCTTGTACGTTTAACTTTTTGTTCTTTCAGCCCTGGAACTGACGTCACCACACAGCTGGACAGCTGGATCGACAAGTTCTGTCTGGATGCGGATGTGTTCGTGTTGGTGGCCAACTCTGAATCTACACTCATGAACACGGTGAGTCGTGCACTGTATTAAAAATAAAGCAGGTGAGGGAAACACGCTGGATTATTAAACCGGCGAACATTAATCTGTCTGGCATGCGATGTCACATGGTGTGAAGTGTTTTTAGTGTGCTAATATGGGAAAGTATGCAGAAGGAGGAGGAGGGGTTGCTCAGTGTTTGGTTGCGTTCAGTTCAGAAGAATGCAGTGCTTAGATCACGCACAGACGGACACATGCCTGCTATCCCAGGATGCTTTAGTTGGTTTCAGGGCCTCTCTCGGGGGATTTTCATAAACGGTGGATAAACAAGCCATTATAAATGACATCCGCGGCATTACTCATGCAAAAACATGAAGAAAATACAGGGTTTTTATGAAACTTAAACCATTCAAACATTTTAGATATGTCAAATCAAATAAACATGAACTAAATAAACTATTAAAAATATATATTATATTATTATTTGAACCTTAGGCAGCATTTCTTTGTTTCCTTTTATTTATCTTGATGTACTAAATAATTAAAACTGAAATAAAAATTAGACATATTTAAAAAAATACTACATTACTAAAACTTTGTTTAAAATTAAAACAATGTAACAGTGTATGACCTGAAACATTTATTGCGTATACATATGGAAGTATTTAACTAAAATTATATAATGAAGTTATTAGGTTGCACTAAATAAATCAAAGTAAAATTAAATGTGAGCATAGATGAGATATTTTTTCAGATGTGAAATCTGAATCAGAATGTGAAGCACGAAATGAAATACTGGATAAAAAAAATAATGGATAAAATAATATTTCGTTTTGTATTTCACATCACATGATAAGATATATGTACACTGTCTTATTTATTTCTTCTTATATTGAATTTGTACTTCACTTTCCATTTCTTATTTAACGATTTATTTATATATTCATTAGTTTAATTTAGTCTGTTAAAGCTTTCCATATATATTTTTCTATAAAATATATGTTACAATAATAATAATAAAAAAAGATTTTGAGGACAGTTACACCGTATTGAGAAAGTTGAGAAATAATAATATTTTTAAACTTTTCAACAATAATTGTCATTATTGAACTAGGGTTGTGCCGATAGACGATAGTATCGTGTATCGACGATAGTCTGACATATCGCCGATGGCAGATGCCTTTGACGATATCAATACGATAATTGGCTCGTTTTACCATAATGTATTAAATTATTATTATTAGGCCTATTATTATTATTATAAAGCTAGTATTGTTATTAAATGAATATTAGGAACTACAATTAATTTGCCTTGCCTAAATTTACAACGACATCACCTCATAACAATTGCAACAACACACGCACTAATGAGGACTCCTCTAAGAGAATGTTTTTAAAACAGACTAAAAAACATCCCACATCAAAATTCAATCGCAAGGTGATCCATTCACAAATTATCAAGTGTGCTCGTTTTAACAGACGCAAAATTAAATTTCCTACAGATCCGAGATGAAAACGGCATCGTTGTTCGTCAGTATTTATTTCTGTAACACATTAACAAAACGTTTAATGACACTAACACTAAAAACAATACAATTACTAATTAGTATTAATAATAATATCACTAAAATAGTATTATAGTTACCGTTATCATCGTCGTCTCTGAGGGAACGCGGCGTTAATGCAGATGCCGAAAGCAGTCCGTTTTTACTTTCACTTTCAGAGATTGAGCGCGTTTACATGCGACGACGTTCTTAACCTGATTATGTTGAATAAACTTGACAATGCATGTGGTCATGTAAACGTTTCCTTTATCAGAGTCAAGTCATAAGTATAAGTATAAACCGATCGACTCAGCTAGACGTTTGGCCCTTGCTCTTGTTTCTATCGGCATTTAAAACACATTAACCCGCGTACTTCGTGCTTACTGAAGTGCGCATGTGAAGTGCGCAGAGAACGCACTAGGGGGGCACATATCGCAAACTCCGACTCTTTCTGACCCAAGAAATTATTAAAACGTGTTTTCATCTCGTGCAGAAATAGACCAAAATGCTGCATGTAATGGCATGAGGCTAATGTGTCCGTAAATTTCCCGTTGACAAACAAAAGGATTATTAGGATCTCTTTTTTTTACTTCACTATACCAGGAAATAACCTGATCCTATTAATAAACACTCCACCTTTGCTAGCAAAATAGAAAAAAAGATTCTCGTATATAAAACGAAGTAGGCTAATAAAACAAGCAAATTAATGAGTAGGCTAAATAATCAAGTTAATAATCAAATAAGTTAGCCCCGTCCCCTCACGATAATATCGTGTATCGCCGATCTCACAGGCTGACGATAGGACGATATGAAAATGGAGCATATCGCCCAACACTATATTGAACCCTTGCTTTTATTTTGTTTCTGATTTCTCAGCTTTGTCATTATTTTAGCAAATAATTTATTTTTTTTACATATTTTGACATGGTTTATTTTAAGAAGTTTCAAAGAGTTAGTAAAAGAGTAAAGTAAAAGTTAAAACTTTTTTATTTAAGTAGGCATCTATTTTTTTTAAGTATTTATTTTGTATTAACACTGTATTCATTTATAATGTATCATTATTGCGTGACATTTGTGTCAATAATCGTCAAACTGTATGTTACTATTTTGGTGGTGGGATAGACGTTGATTCATAGTGGCCAGTATGTACCCCCCAATGTCAAAGACGTTCCTACGCCCTTGAGTGGTTTATTGCTGCTCAACAGCTGATTTAATAAAAGTGAACACGTGTTGTCTTTACACTGCCAGTGTGTGTGTGTGTACAGTGTTTCCATAACACGACCCCTAGTAAACCCAACCTCATCAACCTCTTTGTTATTTCTTTTTAAAGGAGAAGCATTTCTTCCACAAGGTCAACGAACGCCTCTCAAAGCCCAACATCTTCATCCTGAACAATCGCTGGGATGCTTCTGCTAACGAGCCGGAATACATGGAGGACGTGAGTTTGTGTTTCTGAAGCAAAATGAAATCTATGTCTTTCTCGGATATGCCATTGTATTGATTTGGGGTTGTTTTAATGGTCTCAGGTGCGTAAGCAGCACACGGACAGGTGTGTGAACTTCCTGGTGGAAGAGCTGAAGGTCGTGGATCGCGCACAGGCGCCGAACCGTATTTTCTTTGTGTCGGCGAAGGAGGTGCTGAACTCGCGGATGCAGCGGGCGCAGGGTATGCCAGAGACCGGTAAGAGTGTGATCTTGTGTGTGTGTGTGTGTGTGTGTGTCACTGCCCACATGACATCTAGTGGATGAGAATGATAGATCTGGGTATTCTAAAAAATTCTGTCATGGCATTTTTTTTGTAATGTATTTTATTATTAAACGACATGGGACACACGCATCACCTTTGATATGATAGTCTATGTGCCAAAACAGCAGCTGTAGAGCCTTTTAAGAGTCATAGTGCTGGAAATTTCAGTTTTCACACTTTCACCACATGCAAAAGTTTGATTAACTGAAGCGGTTTTGTTTGTTTTTTTTCTGACCAAAATGTATTTCAAATTAATGCAATGAAATTGTTTATCAATTTGAAAATGTATTTATTTTAAACCTCAAATGCAAAAATATGTTACACAATGTAAAATAATGGGACAAGAAAATAGATTTCCAGTCTTAAAATACATTTTAGGTAAATTTTTTGGTTTTATATAAGTTTCAAAGTTGAAAGTTTATTGCCATTTGCACAGGTACGGTACGGTACAGGTACATTTTTTTAAAAAATATATAATTATTTATTAGGGCTGTGACACAATTAATCGCGATTAATCGCATCCAAAATAAAAGTTTGTATTTACATAATATATGTGGGTCCACTGTGTATAATTATTTTATATATATAAATAAATACACACACATGCTTGTATATATTTAGGAAATATTTTCATGTATATACTGTATATAGATTTATATATAATTTATATTATATATAGATATAAATATTTTCTTAAATATACATGCATGTGTGTATTTATATATACAAAATAATTATACACAGTGCACCCACATATATTACGTAAACACAAACTTTTATTTTGGATGCGATTAATCGTTTGACAGCCCTAATATATATATATATATATATTTATATATATATTTGGACACTTTTTTACAAGTAACTAAAACTTTTGAACAAAAAAAATTACATGGTACCTTTAATATATCCGCAAATATATTTTTATTTTTATTTTATTTTTTAATAAATATATATTTATTTTACAAAAATATATATATTTTTGAGATGAAAAGAAAAACATACTCGCACTGCAAGCAAGTGTGTGTTTAGAGCTTGATAAAGATGCTTGTGTGTGTTTACAGGTGGTGCTCTCGCTGAGGGGTTTCAGGACCGACTGAAGGAGTTCCAGACGTTTGAGAGATTGTTCGAGGCAAGTAGGAGCAGATATTGCGTTTGCTAGATAGAAGAACTCTACATGATGGCACAAAAACAAGACTAATGCCTGTTATAACCGACACGCGATAAAAGGCATATTTTCCATGTTAATCAGAGTTTTTGTTCTAACCAGCGATTCACGATGAGCAACAGGAGATTATATTTTAGACACATTATAATCTGCGTCTTATGCATAGATCTTCTATAGTAGAATGAGACAAAATTCATGTTGTCTATTCGCTGTCATCATCCTCCTGTTGCTTTCATGGCTTGCTGGTTTGTGTTTAGAAAAACAAGCTTGTTATGTTTAGTGAGTGTTAAAATACATTGCCGACCAGTGGTTGATGAAGTCCATTACCCAACTAGCCCTAATACAAAGAATGACAATGGTAATCTCTAATTTATTCTCTAATCTCTAATCAATAGTATTGATTTATGCGCATTATCTAGGGTTAAAATAATTGAATGTGCGTTTGAATATCGTTTTGTGTTACCTGTTATTTATCCATTTTGTTGTGAGAGCCGTGTGTTTGCAGAGAGACTCCGCCCACACTGTCTTCTGATTGGCTGTGATTCTTGATTGATTTGGTTGCGAGTGCACTGAGTTTGCAGAGAGACTCCGCCCACACACTCTTCTGATTGGCTGTGATCTTTTTTGTATTGATGTAGTTACAGACCAGTGTTGCCAGACGTACGATAATTATCATATTTGAGCTTCTGGTACGATACTTGGATATTTCCAATCTGGCAACACTGTTGCAAACAGAAAAATTGCTTGCATTGGAATCGCATTGCATCTAGTTAGGTGGTACATTACATTTGTATTTAATAGCTGCCTTAGCAATGCAATCTAAGATGGAACTGGAATCTCTACTGAATATTTAGTGCACAGATTTGGATGATTAACTCATGTTTACAGTAAGCTGTGGGTGAAACAGTTTACAGATAAACTCAGTCCAGGTCGGCTGATATCTGTTTGAAGACTTCGGTGTGTGTCAGATAAAGAAGCAACGCAAATGTGCGATAGAAGAAATGTAAGTGCTAAAATGTGCAATCCCTATATACCTTAGTTCAGTGAACCATTGCATCACTAGAGATGTGTTAACCAGCACTAGTTATTTAAGAGAGTCCAGCTTTTGCACTGAAGATAATGAATATCACAAACACACTTCAAAATTAAAGTTATATTGTTTATAATGGAAATGAAGCCTATTATTAGAACCATTGAGATGTAAAACATCTTATCAGTCTTAAAATTTGCTTTATTTTCTTTATAAAAATCCATAATTTCTTATTTTTTACATCAACTTTGGGATGATGTTCTTGAAAGACCTTGTTCGAGTCACAATTTACATTTACATATTAATTCCTCATATTCATATTGCATATTAAGACTACTTGTAGAGTAGCTCACTTCTTCTTTTGATATGATTGCGTGTGTTTATCCTGGTGAAGTTTAGTCTCTCTCCACTGTGAGCGTCTCTGTGCACATGTAATCTTCAATCTGTGTCGTCATTGCTGAAGTCTAGATTTACTAAGGCGAGGACATTTGTTTCTTGAGTTCAGTTTGAATTTCTGTTTCACCCTCTTCTTTCTGTTGGTTCGGTGTGGATGGAGTTATTTTACTTTTTTTGTGTGTTGAAACAAATGCACTTTTGTTGATTATGATTTCTAGAAGAATCCCACAAATACAGTGATCGAAAAAAGAATCTGACGCCACATTTTATTTAAACCAAAAAGTTTTGGTCGATTTGGTCAAATGGTAAATAAGAAAATGTGGTGCTCTGAGACTTTTTGACCTTACTGTGATTCCGATTGTTTTCATGTTTGGTTCATTGCATTGTTTTATTGATGTTTTCTGTTATGTTCATGCTGCTGTGAGGTGAATTGGAGAGTCGTTGACGTTTAGGGTTTAGATTTGCTGCAGTTTTTGATTTTAATTTCGGACGATTTAGTTTACGGCTGCAGCAGGTTTGAACCTTTAACCCTTTAAAGTCACAAAGTCGGCTCCTGTCACAGTAGCGTGTGTGTGTGTGTGTGTGCGTATGACCTCGCAGGAGTGTATCTCGCATTCAGCAGTGAAAACAAAGTTTGAGCACCACACAATCAGAGCAAAGCAGATCACTGAAACGGTCAAAGACATCATGGATCAAATCAACATCACCGCCGCAGACAAGAGGTGCGTCCTGTCTTCTTTTCTCCTTGTTTTGTCACAGGAATAATGTACCAGAAGGTCCTGTTAAACCACGAGTGCGGATTATTTTGGAGCTCTTCACTATTTTGGAGCTTCGACTAATAAAACAGTTTTGTTTGAAATAAAGCTAAAATTAAATAAAAGATACATATTAGTTGAAAAACTGAAACTAAATGAAATTCAGAAATGTTGCCTTGGCTATAAACTGAATTATTAACTGGAAATAAATAAAGTAAAACTAAAAAATAAATAGCAATCACCATGGTATAAGTACCATTATACCATAGTTCGTCTGAATACTCAATTCTGATTGGCTGGAAGGTGTGTAATAAAACCGTTTAATGCACAGGTAGTTCCAAGTCAGTTTAATATATTAAATTAAATGTATTTAAACTAGGGCTGTGCAAAGATTAATTGCTATCCAAAATAAAAGTTTGTATTTACGTACAATAATATATTTGTGTGTGCTGTGTATTATTATTTTGTATATATAAATACACACACATGCATGTATATATTTAAGAAAATGTGTTATTCATATGTAAAATATTTATATTTATATATATAATATAGATTATGTATTTGTAAATATACAGTATTTACATGCAAATAATTCTGAAATATCTGCATGCATGCATATGTATTATATATACAAAATAATTATACACAGCACACACACATATATTATGTAAACACAAACTTTTATTTTGGGATGCGATTAATTAATCGCAATTAATCTTTGCACAGCCCTAATTTAAATAAATTTAATTTTATGCACTACTTTACCTTATTGTCTGATTCAAAGCAGGCAGAGAACTGACTCAAATATTATATTAATAATAAATATATATATATAATATATAATAAATATTACTGGCAAAAGAGCATGGTATAAGCGGGATAATAATTTTAATGCACTTCACTTTCAATCGGCCGTTTCTTTGCCTCCAAGTTGTGCATTAAAATCATGTAACACACAGCTAGCCGTGGATTATCCCTTACATGTCTGATCTCACAGTATATTAAATTAAATGTATTTAAATTAGGGCTGTGCAAAGATTAATTGCGATTAATCGCATCCAAAATAAAAGTTTGTGTTTAAATAATATATTTGTGTGTTCTGTGTATAATTATTTTGTATATATAAATTCACACATATGCATGTATATATTTAAGAAAATGTGTTATTAATATATAAAATATTTATATATATAATATAGGTTATGTGTTTGTATATATACAGTATTTACGTGCAAATAATTCTGAAATATCTGCATGCATGCATATGTATTCATATATACAAAATAGTTATACACAGCACACACACACGCATATATTATGTAAACACAAACTTTTATTTTGGATGCGATTAATCGCAATTAATCTTTGCACAGAAATAAATGTAATTTTATGCACTACTTTACCTTATTGTCTGATTCAAAGCAGGCAGAGAACTGACACAAATATTATATTAATAATAAATATATATATATATAATATATGATAAATATTACTGGCAAATGACCATGGTATAAGCCGGATAATGATTTTAATGCACTTCACTTTCAATCGCCTGTTTCTTTGCCTCCAAGTTGTGCATTAAAATCATGTAACGCACAGCTAGCCGTGGATTATCCCTTACATGTCTGATCTCAGAGCTTCACTGTCTTCGCTCATGTAGTCACACGTGTTGTGTCTGATCGCAGGATCGTCTCTCTCGAGGAGAGAGAGTATCTAATTGACCGACTGGATTTTGTCCGCAATCAACTAAACCTGCTCATCCAGGACATCAAGAAAAAAATCGAGGCCATCACAAAGGAGGTAGAAAACAAGGTAAACCAGAGAAACTGTTCACCTTGATGATAAAACCACATGCATTTACATTCCAAATTCCACGTCATGATTTTAAACATCAGAATTCAATTTGATTAATTCCAATTGTATCATAATAACTAACAACAATCTTAAATTTCAAGTTGTTTTTCTACTTCCTAGTTAGTAAGTCTTGCTGTTCTTCAATCTTTTGGTATGAGATGTCTCAATTTCTAGGTGTTAAAATGAACTGCAACCTTGTCTTAAATTTGTCATCTGACTTACTTCATACAAATTAATTAGACTTTTCTAAAAGAAAAATGTATGTTATCGATTTAGTTTTTTTTATGTTAGGAAAATTTCATAAATGGAGGAACTCACAACCCAACTTTGCTCATTTAAAAGAAGCATTTAAAATGTATTTTAAGTCCTTTTTTAAAAAACAGAAAAGCCCAAAGATCTGTATCTCTGATAAATTAATTTAATATATTTTTGTGATGCCCTTTATCTTTTGTTTCTTTTTTTCTTTTTCCCCAAATTATTGTTGTTTCAAGTTCTACTTACGAAATGTGAAAATTCAAAATTCTCTAATTTTGAAAATGCAATTAAATTTTTTTTTGCTGTCATGTGACCCACTCCTATTTATGTGTAATCTGACCCGTCTTTCAACTTAGCATCCACAGCAGATTTAATGTTGTGTGATCGTCTTCCTGTGTGTGTGTTTCAGGTGTCGAATGCCATGGCAGAAGAGATCTGCCGTCTCTCTGTGCTCATAGACGAGTTTAATTCGGATTTTCACCCGTCACCCAATGTGCTTAAAATCTACAAATCTGTGAGTTTACCCTTGCCTCTTAAAAGTCAAACTCAGAATAGACATTTATCAACGGTTTCATGTTTTGTGAATGGATGAGCAGAGTTAACCTGTTATTTTTCACTCGTATTTTCAGGATCTCCTCAGCCATATTGAGCAGGGCATGGGCAAGAATCTGGCCTTCCGCTGTTCTGATGCTGTAAACCACTCTGTACAGTCCTCTCAGAAAGACATGATCGGTATGTGAGAACGCCAGGTCCTGGGCACACACAATGACCTGTGTTTGATATTCAAACAGCAGAAGGTGACAGTCCTATTAATAGATAATGTCTGATAACCGGTGAAGTGTTGCTTATGTAGTTCTTTACAAACATTAGTGCGTTATCTGGCTCTCTGGAAGATTTAATTATGCTACATCACTTTGAAATGTGTACTGCTCATATATATTTAATGAAATTATAGCCTTTTTTTATTTGCACACATGCTTTTTAATACATCTTACAGTTCCCACATGTATTTTGTCGTAAATGAAATGCTCACACACTGTCGAGCCCTGCATTATCAAGTCAAGTCAAGTCACATTTATTTATATAGCGCTTTTTATAATAGAGATTGTATCAAAGCAGCTTTACAGTGATAACATGAAAATAATACAACAAAGTTTGTTTCTAGAAGAAAATTGCGTCATCATCCACCTTACATGAGGCAGATCAATAATATTATTGAATATTATACTATGGTCTGGGTGAATACTCGATTCTGATTGGCTGCAGGCTGTCCATTAAAAGTCATAGAGGACACCTAGTAAAGGAGTTCTGGTGAAAGTGACTGTTTACCATTTTTATAAAAAAAATTAACAATAAAAAATAAAAGCGTTTTATTAAATAAATTAATTAAACATTACCGTTTTAATAAATAAATAAATAAAATTAATAAATAAATGCGCTGGCTACATCAGCTGTGAGTAACCATAGTAACAGGCAGTCAAAGTATTCGTTCACAATTTATTGTATCAAATTAATTGCGATTAATCGCATCCAAAATAAAAGTCTGTGTTTACATAATATATTTGTGTGTGCTGTATATAATTATTTTGTATATATATAAATACCTATGCATGCATGTATATATTTAAGAATTATTTGTGCTTAAATTCTGTATATATATATAAATACATAATCTAAATTATATAAATATAAATATTTTATATATGAATAACACATTTTCTTAAATATATACATGCATCTGTGTGTATTTATATATACAAAATAATTATATACAGCACACACAAATATATTATGTAAACACAGACTTTTATTTTAGATGCGATTAATCGCAATTAATTTTTCCACAGCCCTAATATGAACTAATGTTTTAAAAAATGTGTTATTTGGCAAGTGACCGTGGTATAAGCGGGTTAATGCCCTTCGAGGTGTCCATTGTCTTAATGGACTTAATGGGTTCACGCCTCACCGTCCATTAATACCTTAAAATGGACGCCTCGTCGGGCATTAACCCTTAATGTCCCCAACTGAGCAAGCCAAAATCCAAGGCAACAGTGGCAAGGAACCAAAACTCTTTATGTATGTACTGTAGCAGTTCCCTGAAGATGGGAGTGAAGATAATGAATGAGTGTAGTAATACCTGCCTATTCTCTCTCCAGAGTGCCTGAAGCCTCTGTTGCCCTCCGCGATGCAGAACCAGCTCCACATGCTCATTCCCTGCAGGAAGTTCGAGCTCAGCTACGACCTGAACTGCGCCACTCTCTGCTCAGACTTCCAGGAAAACATTGAGTTCCAGTTCTCTTTGGGCTGGACCGCCCTAGTCCACCGTTTCCTGGGTCCTGTCAACGGCAGGCGTGCCTTGATGCTGGTGGATCAGAAACTGCAGGTACAGTCAAACCAAAAATTATTCAGACACCAGATATAATCACTGATATTTGTTTTTACTAGTGTGTGCAGGACACTATAGTTATTATATGCAAGTGAGGAGAGCAAAATAAAGGAAATTTTCAGTCATACAATGGACTACAAGTGAATTTGCGACCAAAAATTATTCCGACACTTTGACCTTCTAGGCGCCACGTTTGAGTTTACTGAATAAAACGGCCGATTTTGTCAAATTGGGTGTCAAATTTCGTTCGACATCCCCCTCCACTGGATGGCAGACATGTCATACTTCATCCCCGACACAAAAAACGTCATGTTTCTATACAAAATGTTCGAGTTACAGCGCATTGAATCAGTGTAATCAAAAGCGTGTGAGAGTGAGCCATTTCATCAGAGCCTCTCCGCGATCATGGCGATAGTATTGTGTTTGGAGACTTTGTTTATTATCACTGAGTATGTTAGACAAGGTCAAAGTTTTCATAGTACAGATAGGGGGTAACGTGAAGGCAGGATGGGGAGTCACAATAGTATGCATACTTGGCAGATCTGGCCGCGATCGCTTCATGATCTGCGCTTTGCCCTAACGAGTGATCTTTTGAACTAAACAGGTCTTGTCTACTTGTGTTTGTGTGTCATATGAATAATATAAGCCCCAGACATGGAATCAGAGTGCCTACTGAATGTAGTAAATGGAAAATCTCCACAGCAAAAGGCCAACCACTACTGTACATGGCATGCATACGGTTTGTTCTACCATTTATTAGTAATGATTTACGCAGTTTGTTTATTACTTACTATATACCTGAGCACTCAGTATTGTGCAATATAGCATACTTATATGCTATATTGTATTGTGTATTGTGCAATATAGCATCATTTAAACATGTGACTTTTCATGAAAATTATATAATCCAAGATTTCTGCCACCATATGACGTCATAATTTGCAAATTAGATGGGAAAATTTAATCCCTACATAAACTTTGGGTCATCCTTAATATTTCTCTAATTTACAGAAAGTATCTATCTTGTTTCACTTTTAAGATATTGTCTTTTGAAATTAAGATGTCAAAATCTAACGTTTTTGAAAAACTCTGGCGCCTAAAGGGTTAAAATGTTTTGCTTAAATGTTTTTTTTTCTGTAATTGCTAATGCGACCTTTTTACAAAACAGACTGAACAAATGAAGCATTGCTTTGACTTGAATTAGTAGTATCTTATTGTGTAGTTTAATCTAACAGCTGACCGATATTCGAGACAGTCTAACAGAAGGATGGACAAAACCACTGAAATATCAACTGATTTGATAACTCTGAGCTTTTGTCTTATTTTATTACCATTTTTCTAAACTATAGCAAATAATCTGTGATAATGTGATAAATGTGTCTGAATAATTTTTGGTTTGACTGTACATGCATCAGCTAAAGTGAAATGGGTATACAATGAGATGCTCTTTGATCTGTTTATGTCTGAAACGCTTCAGCCTACACATCCTGACCTGCTTTCAGACTCGATTTAAAGTTTTAATGGTCTATTATATTGTTTTTTTAAGCTGACGGCACCGCTCACCCCTTCAGCACCAGCGGTGGTTCAGTCTCAGATCCCCAGAGGTCCTGGAGGTCAAGGTCAGATTCAGGCTTCAGTGGCGCAGGAGGAACTCATGATGTCAATGGTGAACAACCTGGCCTCTCTCACCTCGCGCACATCTATGAGCGTGGTCATCGTTGGAGGAGTGGTGAGAATTACCTCATTATCTCACTTTATGTCATATTAATGCTTTTCAGAAGTCCCTATATTTTATAAATGTGGTTGGTAGGTTTATGTGACCATGTGAAAGAGTTTCTTGGCCTGAACAAGCTGTAACGTGGCCCAGCTTTCAAAAGATGTGATCGTATTAGTGAAATTTGTCAGCTCACACAGATGACACTTTCGAACCAAGCAGCTTTCTTTTTTGTCAACTGAACTGATGTGAAATCTGAGTAGGGAAATATTTCGTAATTCCCAAATCACTTTGATTCCTACTGAAATGATTGAATTTTACCCATGAAAATGCAAATGTGACGCACCCTAAGACACCCAATATCTGAATTGTAATGTGCTTGAAACATAAATTGAGATACTTGTCATTATCAGTAGCTGTAGTGTAAAAGTGTGGTCACATTAGTGAAACTTCGGCAGGTAAAAAAGGTCAATTGACCGTTCGCAAAGACCCGCCCCCTTGAGTTACTGTTGCTATGTCCGACGAGCCACTGAAGAGACACTGAAAACATGCTGACAGACAGGACAGATCAGGTTACTTTTGATATGAAACAAAGTCTTAATTTGCAAATTATGCAATTTTTAAAAGTAATTTAAACAATAAATACTGTATGTGTGTCAGACAGATCACTTTAGAGCCTCCTAAAGCTGCTCGTGAACGATCATCTCTTCCTTCTAGTTAATTTCTAGCATCAAATAAACATGATTGAACATACAGTAAGGAATGTTGTTTCATCCACGGAAAGACGTCAGGACACACCGTTTCTCAATTTCAAATCCCCCAACTTTAATCTACTAACTCTCCTGACTGCTTTGTTGGACAAAAGTGGCGGATTATGATTGGTCAGATCATCAATCGAATTCCCTGTGAAAGGTCAATTGTGTAGAAACGTATGCAGATCTTTCAAAGCAAGGATCTGTGAATTCGCAAGACCAACTTGATATGTTGTGTAACCTGCGTTGGGAATTTTATTTGGCCTCGTGTGAATTCCCATTAAAATGACTGGATTTGGCCCGCAAAATGAACCAAACAACTTTCCTGGGTGGAAATGAGTGCATTGAAGTTCATCTCTATACCTTTTGTTAGGTGTGGCGAACAGTCGGCTGGCGTCTGATCGCTCTCTCCATGAGTCTGTATGGCATGCTGTACCTGTTTGAAAAACTCACCTGGACAACCAAAGCCAAGGAAAGAGCCCTGAAGAGACAGTTTGTGGAGTACGCCACCGAGAAACTTCAAATGATCATCAGTTTCACCAGCTCCAACTGCAGCCACCAAGTGCAACAGTACGAGTTCATCTGGATTTTCACTCCCGAGTCCATTTGGCATTAGAGTTTTGTCCGTGAGAAAGGGTGAAATTATGTTATGGTCCATGCAGTTGTTTGAGATAAATATGGCTTCATGTGCATAAGTGAACTACCATTTTATTTGCTGATAATAGTATAGTATTTTTCATTGCTGCTCAGAAATTGAGTTTTTAATTGTGCTCGAAGTGCTGTCATGTGCATGCAAATAGAAAATAATTCTTAACCCTTGTGCATCCTTATGGACATTTTTGTCCTTTTCAGTTTTGTTTTTTTGATCACTTTGCCTGTGTTAAAGCTAACTGCAAAAAACTTGGCACAGGTGTGTATTTTTATTGGAATTTTACTATTTCACCGTCATTTTCTTAAAAAAATATTTTTTTTGCATTAGATACAAAAAATACTCCCTCTCAGCCCCTTTTGGACAAAAATGTCCCCATTGAAACTGCCATTTTTAATCCCCGGTTCAGTTAACTATAAAATTATGCAATCTTTGTTAAGAGGCTTTCATTCTGATGGCAAGGCTTCAAAATTTTATTTTTTACTATTTTTTATCAGATGGTGTCTTTTTTAAAGTTTGGCCTATAAAACAAATATCGCTTTATTCCTGTTTTCTGGTTCGGCATATTATAGAGCCAACTGGATAAATTATGCAACGATATTTGTGTGGGTGTGTTGGTATGGATGTCAGAATGTGGTTAGTATGTGTGTTATAAAAAAATATGTGTGTGTGCGCATGTGTGTGTTTGTAATACTGAGAGAGAAAAACTCCAATCACTGTGAGCTCCAGTGGGGTTTTGCTGGGACCCAATGGGGAAAATATGTTACCGAAAGCTCATTTTTTGAGATATCATCCTCAAATTTGGAACACAATCTATTTAGGTTTATGGCTTTGATTTTATCGCAGTTTTGAGTTCAACCTGATTTATAAAATATATATTTTATATAAAATATTTTTTATAAATAATTTTCATAAACTTATACCTATATAACTTTTTTTTTTGGATTGTCTTCTTCTTATTTTTTTACTTCAGCAATAATCTAGAAAAGGGTCTTCTTTAAAATGATGAAATGATACCAAGATGTGTAACTTTTTATAATTGATGCACAAGAGTTAATAAGTCTTCTCGTTTGTCTTATACAGGGAAATTGCCAGCACGTTCGCCCGACTCTGCCAGCAAGTTGACATCACCCAGAAGGACCTGGAGAATGAAATCCAACGCCTCACTGACAAGATCCAGAAGCTGGAAACCGTACAGAACCGATCTAAAGTGCTCAGGTCAGTCCACAGATCTTAAACAATATTTGTGCCATCATTGAGCATACTTACGTACACTGATAACTCCCAAAATATGCTTATTGAATTAACCCGTTGTCCCAGTTTACATGTAATACAACGGCGCTTACAAGACTTAAAGGGGTGGTTGATTATGATTTCACTTTTCTAACTTTAGTTAGTGTGTAATGTTGATGTTTAAGCATAAACAACATCTGCAAAGTTACAAGTTCAAAGCAAAGGGAGATATTTGGAAGAATGTTTTAATCAAACAGATTGACTTCCATAGTAGGAAAAAATACATAATACGGTAGTCACTGGGGAATGAGATCTGTTTGATTAAAACATTCTTCCAAATATCTTCCTTTGTGTTCAGCAGAACAAATAAACACATAGAGGTTTGGAACAACTTAAGGGTGAGTAAATGATGGGTGAACTAACCCTTTAAACTTCACACACACACTCTGGGGACATCAGAGATTTATTTTAATAATATTTTAATTATATTTTAATAATATTTATTTTATCTTGTGAAAAGGGCATTATAGGGCACTATATTAAAAAAAATCAGGCCTCGATAATGATGTCAAAACCTAAACCTAATGTGGTTTTGAAGGTCTTAATTGTTTTGGGGCTCTAATAAAATTGGTTTTCATGCTTAAATGTTCATAAACACATTATTTTCTTCATATTGCGGCTCCTCTCTTCCCAGTCTATCAGTATCGCTCTGTTTAGTTCCTGTCTCGATTAAGCCACTCCTTCTGTAAAGGACACTGTGCTCTGATTGGTCAGCTGGAGCAGTGTGTCGTGATTGGTCGAGCGCTTCGAGTGTGTGTTTGGGAAATGTCCCGCCCCATTTCCATAACCGTCAGTTTGCATGCCCCGCCCCTTTATTCTGCGTATTAATTATTATAATGAGGAATATTGTGACGTGTTCTTTCCCGGAAGAAAGGAGTTTCCCGTTTCAGGAGTTCATAAATACTTACACTCATATAGAGAAGAACTGGAGCTTTTTCGTGCTCAAACAGCAACATGAACTAAAGAAACATGAACATCTCTTTAAAAATGCATCTTGAGATTTCTGTCTTCTGTTATGCTTTAGGTTTCATCTTAGAAAAGTTTTCCACATCTGTAATATTGATTATTTTGAGCTGTTTGTAATAATGGATGTGTTGACTTTTACAGACATAAAGCCACAGCTCTGGAAAAGCAGTTGGAGGATTTCAGCTCCCAGTATCTGCGTCCTCAGCCCTGAATCTGAGTTCGCACGGACGCTCAGAGAGTGACGTCGCTCGTGAAGACTGTATGCCCTGCTGTTTTGGGAATTTTCAGCTCGACAGATGTTGTGAGGAATGTGGAGGGGGAAAATGTTACTTTTAGTTAAACTGTAAAATTAAAGCTGGTTTATTTCGGTTGAAGTTTTTCTGTACAGAGATTGTCTCACTGAAACACTATTTTGTAAACTGTGAAACGGCCCTATGAAGAAAACATTTCCTTCATGGTTCTGTAAAACTTTTCCTAGAACAAACTTACTTATACCAAGCCTTTTTCTTCCGAAGCAGTTGCCATCAGACAAGGAAATCCGATTTTGTAGATTTGCCTTTTGATCACAAAGCCTATTTTCTATACGTTCTTTGGTATTAGTTTCATTGAATCTAACTCGGTATTAAAATTCTCTTCATGAATTTCCTGTTGTTTCTATTATGTAAAATAATGTAATCCAATGCAAATGTAATAAATGATAAAACATTACTAAATTGTTCTACGCATGCCATTACTGTGGGAAACAAACTGATGTTTTGAAGTGTAGATTTAACGCTATAAATCCCAAGAAAATAAATTCTACAGATTGTGATGTAAGCTTTTATTAATAGATAAAATATTTGTCAATCAATGGGCGGGTCTATTAAGCATAATGGGCGGGCCTAAGCCTCAATTTTATTATACAACATTTTTATTTATTACAAATATTGTTTTGATTTGAATATATTTACAAAAAATACAACAACATTATCATAGAACAATATAAAACAGCACATTATAATATTATAATTCAAAAAAAGTGTTTTCAGTTTTCAGAATGCTTGTTTGATTGACATCTGTTGTAGGCAATTAGCGTGTTATCAGCCATTTTGCACCTGCTGCTGTCTGTTGGTGTGTGTTCGCCTTTCAGGTATAATTTGCAGTTGAAAAAAGTTAGAAAAACACCAGGGATTTTTTAGCAAAATTCTATGAAAAATACTTTTTAAAAAGAGTAAGAAGCAGCTCATTTAACGCTGAGGAAAACCATGGCCCATGAAACTTGCCACACTTCAATTTCATGGCGAGGAGTCTCCGGCTCATTCCGTAACTAACAAGTAAGTCGTTTAATTTCATTATTATCTTTTTTATGTGTTATTTTGTATGGGGTGGGTTATCGTGTCGGTATAATACTTGGGCCTATTGTGAATAAATTTCGACGATGTTGACACTGGACGTGACGGAGACGTGTTAGGTTTGCTGTAATGTGCGTGTGTTTTACTACGGTTTCTATTAACGTTGATTGAACAAAAATAGCTCTCACAAACTAACAAAATATATTTATATCTTTAGTTTTCTTCCTCTTTATTCTGTTTTTCTTCATCCTTGTCTGTCCATCTATATTTTGCTGTAAAGCTGATCTTTCCAAGCAGTTTTCACCCTATATATATATATATATATATATATATATATATATATATATATATATATATATATATATATATATATATATATAGCTATATATATATATAGCTATCTTGTGTCAAATCGACTTTGGCTTGGAAAATCGCGCGCTTTTTCGGATTAGCGCGTGCCCCGGAACACTTAGTGAATTTCTGAGGTGATTTTTCCACGATAAATCGTGGTTTATGACATATTATTTTAACATAATAATTTTAATTTGTTGGAAACTTGCAAGTCAAAACAGTTTCTCTGTCGTTCACGAATATTTTTAATTACGTTTTGGAGAAAACTTTGAAAATGTTTTGATCATTCAGTTGAATGAGTTCATATCTTTAGGCCTATCAATCCACATTTAAATGTGCAGATTGAGACAATCAAACAGAAACATCTTATATGGTTAAAAGTCTTTTTATTGGTTACAATATCAGTGTATGGCAGCTTTATCACCATGTTACTTTACAAATACCAAAAAAATTGAGGAAAAAAAATGTTATTAAAATTGATTTTTTGAAAACATGGCACTGTGAGTCTATACCAGGCACCACAGTCCTGGCTTTATTGGCTCAAAGAAAAAGGTAATGTAGCATACAAATGAGCCAAAAGTATATTATGAATACTTAAAGCATTGGGGTTCTAACATGCAAAATACCCTTTTGTTGCAGAGTTTGAGTGGTTTGGCATGTTTTGGAAATAATGTGAAATAAAATCCAAACTCGTTTGAAAAAGTCAATGTTTTTCATTAAAGCCCAAAAGACTCCATTAGCCAAGGATAAAGACGGTTAGATGTTAAAACTGTCCATTTCTGCTGATCCGGGAACTAACCAGTCAAATCTTCAACATGACCATCATAAAACAACCGTGGATTGGCAATCTTTCAACCTCTACATTACCAACAATAGAAATCTGAATTAAATTCTAACCAATACAAATAATACCAGCAGACAAATTTCCCGTTTAATAGTAGAATTCAAAGTGATTTCTAAATGAGACATTGCTATTAAAGACATCAAAAAATATCAACAAAAAAAAACTTTTTAAACCCTAAATTAATTTTAAAGTGTGTAATGGTTTTATGCTAAAAAGGATTTTCATACTGTAAAAGGACAAAATACACTTTAATACCTCAACATAATTTCAAGCCACTTTCCAATTCCCTTTTATATAAAAAAGGCGAAGAGAAAGATTTTAAATTCTATTCACAGTTATATGAGGTGTTAACAATGGCACAAATATCATTTTTAATCAGGCTTGTTAAGGTAAAAGATATCAAGCTGGTTACTGACACATCTCAAACAGCCTCAACACACACAGAGACATACTGTCAGAACCGATGGCACTTATAAATATGGCGAAGCTTCATTGCTCTGATCTACATTTTTTTTTTTTATCCACAGAAAAAAATAAGCCAAATATAGTGACTGAGTGAGCAGTGAAATCATCCTGACCAGGTAGTGTTCTTCATCTCCACCTGTTTGCACACATTTACATGCTAAAACTGAGAAACACAGTCTCAGCATTCAAATGACTCCTAATCAACTATGATGCACAACAAAAATATTATATATACTTTCAGTATGCTCCATCTTTGTAACACTGCAACGTTAAAACATTTAAGAGAAGGTTTTGTGGCCATTTCTAATCCGAAAAAAGCAAGTGTTATGAATTAATTCGAAAGCACAGATTTCCTTTGTAAGCACCAAAAAATGAATTGATATACTAGGATTAGTTCTGTTGTGATCACTAGCATTGAGGCTAAAGTTCAAGGGCAGCGACATTATAAATTTCATTATCAATCAAAAGCAAGACTCCTAAAAACAAGGCGTCACGATGCTTCGAATCTAACATTCAATCTCAAGGCTGAGAAAATTCAGTGCCTTCGTTCCAAACACCAATAAATGATTGATTTAGTGGCGTGTAAAGAAAAAAAATAAGCTGCTTTTACGCTTTTGTTGTCCAATGTATGAAAACCTCCATAAATTCACAAACTTTTTGTAATACAGACTGCAATACGCAACGTTCCGTCTAGTTTAGCGTTGTTTTCTATGTACACAAATTAAAGTAAAATACAAAAAAAAGAGAGAAAGATTAATAAAAATGTCATGGGCCAATGATCAACTAGAAAAATATATACATGAACACTATGTATGTATATACTATATGGTATATACATACACATAATGCTGTACATATATACCATATCTATATTCATATACATGTATATTTACATATTACACAATGACACTTTAATAATCTCGTATTATGATTCCTGTGGCCGGCGGTGACGATTGGCTTTTCCACGGGATTGAACTAGATACTGAAAATCATGTGTAATAACTGGAATACAGAGGACTTGCTGTGGAAAGACGTAGAAATGGGACGGAAGGAAACTGGACCTGGAGATTTTTTTAATACGCTCTCAGTTCCAGATCCGAAGGAAACTGTCCCATGATCCCGTGGCCACAGCCATCCCATCGTCATTCACTCCTAAACAGCTCACCCTGTTGTCGTGACCGGCCAGGACACCTGAAAGAGGGATGCCGATTATTCAGTGGTGGAGGAAGTACTGAATCTCAGTACTTAAGTAAAAGTACAAATATCCAGATAAATATTTACATTAGTAAAAGTAGAAGTAACACAATGACAACCATACTTAAGTAAAAATTAATAAAACATTTAATTCTAACTCATTCAACCTAATACTCCTATAATGATGTTCAATAATGATGGAAAAAAAATTGTTCACACCATTTCTGAAACAAGCTTGCAATTAGGCAATATATCCACACATTTTACCGAGAACCGTTACAGCCTTAAAATTAGTCTAAGATAAGATGAAATGTATATAAAATCTCTGAAGGGTGTTTGCGCTCACCTGCACGTTCGCCTTTTAAAGTGTCCCAAACGTTGCAGTTGAAGTCGTCGTAGCCGGCCAGCAGGAGGCGTCCACTCTTGGAGAAGGCCACGGAGGTGATGCCGCAGATGATGTTGTCGTGAGAATACATCATCAGCTCCTGATCCGCGCGCAGGTCGAACAGCCTGCAGGTGGCGTCGTCTGAACCTGTTGTGAAGGCATTTCCGTTCGGAAAGAACTGCAGGAGTAAACAAAAAGAGAAGCTTCTAGAACATAATATAACCACCCAGAAGTAGAACCAAACTTTTTTTTTTTTAATTCCAAACTTTTTGACTAATAGTTTAGATTTTAATAATTGAACGAAACAGCGAGCATGATTTTAAAGGTAGAACACTTACGCAGACGGCATTAATATCGGAGACGTGGCCAGTGAAAGACTGCCTGCACATCCCATCTCTGATGTCCCACAGCTTAGCGGAGGCATCGCAGGCCCCGGACACGAATGTCTTTGAGTCGGGACTGACCGACAGACTCATGACATCGCCCGTGTGTCCTGTGAAACTGGTGGTTTGTTGGCCCGTCTCAATGTCCCACAATGCACTGCAAAAAAAAGACAGAAGTAAAGTTGAAAATTTAGTTTTAATTAAAACTAAACACTTAATTCAAAGCATCATGGAGCAAAACTTTTTTTCTGTTTATATTAAATATAGCCTACACTTACTTTTAGTTCATGACAGTAATACACAGACAGCTACATAGGCTAGCCCCAAAGAACCAGCTTAAACAATTTAGATTTTTTTTTTGTTACTGCACTTTATTAGACTGTCTTGTGTTTTTTTTTTTTTTTTTTTTTTTACTCGAGTGCAATACATTTTGGATGGAAAAAAAAGAGAATCGTGTAAGAGAATCGAGATCTCAATTCCCATGGAGAAAAATCGTGATTCACATTTTAGCAAGAATCGTGCAGCCCTAGATGGCACTTATTGCATTATTGTGTGTGACATGAACTCACCATGTGGTGTCGCCAGAGCTGGTGATGATCTGATTGTCATCAAGAAAACGACAGCAAGACAGATAACCTACAGGGTTGTTCATAAAAAAAAAAGAAAGAATGAATTATGCATTGCATTGATTAATTATGCATTGTATAAAATGGCATACAGAGAGTTGAAGAGTTGAATTAGAGCAGTGTTTGTTTTCCAAACATGTTTGTGGAATAGACAAGCTAATAATTATTAATGTGTTAATTAAAACAAAAAAGTCAATTTTGCATATAATACTCAAAAAAGTATAATCATGCATATGTATATAGTTATACACTAAATATATTAGTTTGACCTTTTAATTTGAATAATTGAAATACATGAACTGATGCACGAATCACGATATGCATTTTTTTTTTTGAGTTTCACCTGTAAAAGTTGACAGCCCTAGTAAATATTTTAGGTCAAAGGGGTTCGGCTGACAAAAAAAAGCGTGTTAATCCCCGTTTTAGAAGAAGTATTACTGAGGAGATAAATAAAGGAGACTCCACCTGTGTGTCCGGCCAGTTCTCGGTTGACCCGGACGTTGCCCTCGCGGGTCTTAAGGCTGTAGGTGGAGCAGATGTTGTCCAGGCCTCCACAGGCCACGTAATTCCCTGACGGGGCGTACGAACAGGTCATGACCCAGGAAGAGCGCAGGGGAATGGCGTGCATCTGAGTTAAACACATACAACATCCTTCAGTAATAAAAGAAGCAAAAACAGACAACAATATCCAGCAGGACTGTAAAAAAAACTGCAATTAGCCATGTTTCCATCAAAAGTTAGCAAATTTAATTTGTGCGCAAAATAAGAATATTGCATAAAACATCTGCGAATAAAGCAGCGTTTCAATCCATTAAGTCAAAGATAACAAAATCAAAACTTCCTGATGTAAAAAGATTTTTAACAGTAGGGGAAACCACTGTATATAATAATTTTCTTGTATAATTAATTATGTCTGAGCGCGCAGATGAAATGCAAAAACTTAAACTATAAGAAAAAAACAAACATTTTGCATATAAAACACAACAGGTTTGCTATTTTAATATATTTTAAAATGTAATTCATTCCTGTGATGGAAAATGAATTTTCAGTGGATCAAATAAATGCAGCAAAATAGACTAATTTCAAAACAAACAAATAAAAACAACTTAATTATACATATATATAAATGTAAATATTAAAATAAAAACATATCAAAATAAAACACAAAGTATGTCATGTTAACATTAACTGGCATCACAGAACCGCAAACATGCTGTTAAAATATTAACTTAAAAATCTCAGTAAATATTAGAGCTACTAATAAATTAAAACATTTTTAAAATAGCAGAGAAAAAATTTTTAAAGTCTTATTGGATAAAGCTTTAATAAATGCATGTGTGTTAGTCGTATAAGACAGTCCTAGAAGGCAATTATTCCTATTTTACACTTTAATAAAAAGCCATACAAACGCACAAGTCATATGATTTTTCTTTTTCTTTTTTTTTGCTGTGCATCGATGAATTTATCCGGTAAATTTGTTTCCATTGTAGTTTATGTGCATGTTTTCTTATTAGAAAAAAAAAGTTAAGTCTTATTGGATAGTTATGCACATTTTTTTAAATGTATGTGCATCTTGGCGTTTCCCTCCAGCAGTTTTATGCGATATCCCAAAATGCGAAAGAAATGGGTGGATGGAAACATAGCTATTGTTAACTTAAAAAGCAGTTTAACCTATAAAAAGTAGTTTTGTTGGCATAAATCAATGTATTTAGGTAGATTTGGTGATGCTTTTTTCAGCGTACATGGTTTTAATAATATCTCATTACCTTGTTTGTCGTATAACCATCCCATATGATCAGTTTGCCGTCTTGGGAGGCACTGACAAGTAACCTAAAAAAAGCCAAAGAAATTATATTCATCCACACTGCAGCGTATCCATAATGAATTGTAATTAATATGGGACACAGATGGGATTTGAGTAACATGGTGGGAAAGCTCCATGGAAAACGAACACCAGGGTCCCAAGCGTTTCTTCATTTAATATTAATCACACAGTTGAAAGGAGGCCGAGAGTGTTTAAAGCAGCATTTTCTGTTTATAAAACCAATCGCGATGGTTCAGGAGGACCCTCTGGGAACGTGTCTGTCAATCAAACACACACCTGGAGTCGCTGCCCCAGTGCATGGCGTAGATTTTGGCGAGATGACCTCTGAGTGTGCGTCTCGTTCTCATCTGGATCCGCCCCACTGAGTCCAGGCTCGCTGTCATCTGCCACATGAGCCCAAAACAGCGAGAGATTAAAGATCACACAACATAATCAGCTCCCATGAAGCAATGGTGCATCTGTTCATTCTACGGTTTAGTTTATTCAAATCGTCGCTTTTTTGTTCTTGTAATTAGGGACTCAAATGGTATTACATATAACTACTATATATAACTATAACATAGAAAACATAGTAGTATGTGCACAATTATGATTTTTTTTTTCTTTATCTTGATTTTCTATTGAAGCTTGTTTCCGCCACAGAATGAAAAATAAAAAAATGTAATTGCGACTTTTTATCTCGTAATTCTGACTTTATTTCTCAGAATTGCATGATATAAAGTCAGAATTACGGGATAAACTCAGAATTGATTGATATAAAGTCACAATTGTATGTTGTAAGGTCAGAATCGTGAGATGTAAACTATTCGGAGGAGGGAAAAAGTTCATCTTTTTTTTCCCGTAGAATTGGCCTGATAATTCACAATTGCGAGTTCATATCTCACAATTCTGAGAAAAGATGTCAGTATTTCGAGATATAAACTCGCAATTATGTGATATAAAGTCAGAATTGTGAGTCTCAATTCCGTCTTTTTTTCTCGCAATTGCGACTATTTCTCAGAATTGCGACTTTATATCTCGCAATAGCAACTTTCTCACAATTTTGACTTCATATCTCGCAATTGTGAGATAAAAAATTTTCACACTTCTGGTCTTCGGGGTCAATGACCCCACATTGAAATGAATGGGAAATGTCAAAAAAAGAAAAGAAAAATGCGGCATAAATCTGAAAATTTTTACACCGAAATGAAGGCCTAGTACCAGAGCATAAATGCAATGCATCATAAAAAATAATATTTAATATGCAAGCTAATGGTGTAGTTGAGGAATTGTGTGGTATATGGATACAAAAGTACTTTATATCTCCAGAAACACAGCATTAATGAATAGATGAGAAGTAAACTAAAAAAATTATTTATTATTTGTATGATTAAAAATGTATGTTTTTGTACAATTACTCAATTAATTGTTGGGGTCGAATAGACCCCAAAGCCCAGAAGTGTAAACAGGAACCGAAGACCATTTGAAGGTTAATATACAATCACATACAAAACACTTATTTTAAATCTTAATAATATTTCACTGTTTTTGATCAAATAAATGCAGCATAAGAGGCTTCTTTCAAATGCATTAAAGAAATCTTAATTTAAACTTTTTTCTAAATTGTATTATTAATTATTCTAAGCCTTTGACAGATAGTGTGCATCGCCACAGCAATATGTAGAAGACCCGGTTGATATCTATGAATAAATCAACGATTTGTTTCGTACCTGCGAAAGTGTGGAGTCACTGCAGGCTTTTCTAGCATCCTGAAAAACAACAATAATTCATGACACAAAACTTCCCAATCAAAACACTCAGCAAAGGAAATATATTGTTTACATGCGAGTCGTTTCCTTTTGTTGCATCAGTCCGAACGCAAGCACTGATGAACGATTCCTCTTACCCGGATCTGGTTGCGAAGCTGTTCCGCTTCCTGACGCAACTGTTCCAACTCACTCATTGTTCCTGTTTGACCTACACCCTAGACAACAACTTGCTGGACCTGCGAGAAATAAGCACATCTTACAATTATACAGTATAATGACATCATTCACACACTGCATGTGCTCATCTGTCAATCAAACATTGCACTAGTGGTCATGAAATCCCTTAAAATGCAATTACTAACGGTCAAAGGACCAGCATCCTTTGAGCAAATCCATTTCAGCAACTTTAATTAAACGCACAAAATGATCTGAGAGCTGTGGGGAATGACGGTGAGCTCAGAGGGTCTTCAAAACCCCACCAACTGCTGCCAAATGCCACCCGTATGTTCACTGACCTTTCCGTCAAATCGGGCGACCGTGTCTCAATGTCTCCCTCACCTTACGAATGCGTTCAGTTAGATCTACAAACTCAAACAGCACAGTAATGGTTTGGTTACTAGTCCAGCATCTCTCAAACCATCATCTGGCACAACCTAACCTTGTATAGCATTTTTCACAATACATATCGTTTGTTCAAAGCAGCTTTACAGAAAATGCATGTTTCTAAATTACAATTTAGAGGTGACAGTGTAATGAATTTCAATTAATTTTCATTCAGTTTCATTGTTAAACAATGCGTTAAGATAAGACAGAAACAATGAGCTCATTGAAGTAAAGAAAACATGTTGTTAAATGATTAGGAAACAGAAAACTTTAACATTGGTGCTTTTTTTCATACTCAAAATATGAGTGAAAAAGTCAACAAACTGAAAAATAAAATAAAAATGTAATTGTTAAATCTGGTTATAAAATTGGTATCGAAAAAGGTATCGGTATTCGGTATCGGTCCATTTTTGTTACGATACCCAGCCCTAATGATGATGATGCAAACCAAACTATACAGTGCTGATTGTCTGTCAATTCAAATGCAAGTTTCATTCAAGTGTGCGCCATAACACTGACTCCAGGCGATGCCCGTCAGGACTCGGGAAGGTGCCGGGATGCGTCAGATCAGCTTGGCATGCTCTCCGTGGGCACAGATATGCCATGCTGGTTTTTCGCTCTATTAATGATGACCAAACACACTGCTGAGCCCCATATCTGACACTATGACAGAGGACCTACATCTTTTACAGCAATACAAATATGACAAGGTGTGTGCTTTTATTTAATAACCCCATAAAGAGAAAAAACTGCAACTGGAAATCAATTCCAGGAAGCAAATAACAGAAAAAGGGGAGGGGATAATATATATATATATATATTTATATATATATATATATATATATATATATGTTTTTTTTAAACAGGTGAACATCTTCATGTACCTAATAAATACTGAAATCTGAAACGATTTTTTTTTTTCGAAAATAATGTCTGCTAGGTCATTTCTAAATCCTTAAATAATAAAATTACACAATAACCCACAATAGTAACGAACACACATGACTATCCCATAAGTTAAAAAGGCAAATTAAGCCAGTACAGTAAATATTAAAATTATTCATGCTGGCAGAGTTTGAAGTCTCTGGATTTGACAAAAAATAACTTGAGGTGAATCAAAACGGATTTCAACAAAGGTAAAGTGAAAGTAAAACTATCAGCTTCTGCTCGAAGAATATCAGAGATTGCCGTCTTCTTCAGATTCAATTTTTAATACAAAAAGGGAACATTTTGTTCAATTTAACCAAGCTGGAAGATATAACCATTATGAAAAATGACTTGTGGAGTTCATTCATATAACGAAAATTGAAAACAACGGGCAGTTCATGTTTACTGTAGTAACCTGAAGTGTGTTAATCAAGGACACAATAATAGCTACTGTCATCCCAGCTGAGGGTTGAACCTGCAATCTTTCACTCATCACCACAGATATTTAACCACTACACCACACTGTCCATTAAAATGATTAACTCCTGCCAGGGAACACTTAACAGATTATAACGGTTGGAGTTCAGACTCAACTCTTGTGTGTATCAGGCCTCCTGTTGCTTCTTCTTTTAACAGAACAACCAGCAGATTATAATTTAACTAATTAGCTATACGAAGTCAAGATTCAACCCATCATTCACCCCTAAAACAGTCAAAACAAGTTAAGCAATGCGTTTAAATGACCCTGCTGGACCTTTTACGAGCATTTTACAAGCAGGAAATAGACGAGAGAACAGAAACACAGCCTACGATTGTTTTTCCCCCTCACCTGATCAGGCTGGTTTGGGCAAATTCAGCTCCTTTCAGATCCCTGGCATGTTGATAAGCGCACAGATAAATTTAAAAGCAGCTCGATTAATTGGAAGTCAATTTTAAACACATTTAAAGGGCCACGCAGCCCTCACGCGAGCTGAGAGTCAATTTTCACAAGCAATCTCGTCACCACACCCATAAGGGAACCGGGAACATGGCAACAGAATCGGCGGAGGGGTGGCCCGACTGACACCGCTTATCTACAAACGCTTAAAATCGCTATTTAAAGGCATAATATGATTTATATTAGCTAGATAGGTATGAAACTACAACATTACCTCCAAACTCCGTGTTTATCGTGTGAACACACTTGGAACTGTAGTTGTTGGCGCTGTTGTGTTCACCTGCGGATGAATGGTACAGTCCGTCCGCTGCCTCAACAAAGCGCCTGTAGGAGAAACAGGAAACGTATCCGCTACGTGTTTGATTCTCGCAGGGAAACTTGTAAAATTGTTTCTGTCGTAGTAAAAGTTACTTTTAAACTCTAGATCGGTCGGAAACATTTACACGTTGGTCTGATTTAAAAGTCCATTGTTATTATTTAGCGACGTTTGTGCAGTGTACTGTAACTGTAGCCTATGTTGAGATATTATAGATAGATAGATAGATAGATAGATAGATAGATAGATAGATAGATAGATAGATAGATAGATTTATGAATAGATAGATTGATTCATTTATTTATGAATAGATAGAACGACAGATATATAGATGGATAGGTAGATGGATAGATAAATTGATTGATAGCATGTGTCATAATAACGTGCAATGAAGAATTTTTGCACATGCAAACAAAAAAGATAGATAGATCAACGGATATATAGATGGATGGATAGATAATGTACCGTAATATAATCACAATTTTTGCACATGCACACAAAAAACAAAGATGTATTTGTGTACAATTACAGTTTACTTACAAATATAATTTTGGGCTGTAGGCTATTGTATATTGCGTTAAATGCTGAAAGCAAGTCAATTAAACTATTTCAAAATTAATGATAAATGCACTCGCATTTGGAAATGTTGAATATTTAATGGCATCAATGAAAGTGAACAGTGGGAGAAGAATCAATGGCATGAGTTGAAAGCGATCTGTTCTCTGTCAGAGATGGTATGGGGTCTTTCAGGGCTTTAACCTCTTTAAAAGGCTTCCAGATGGGGTCACAGCTGCTCACTTATTGTTCTCATTAAAATCAGAATCATATTAGTGACATATAAATGACATATAGGGTACATGCATGAGGAAAATAAGTGTCTCGGGCAGCTGTTCGTGATGGCTGAGGATCTGCGGAGCCGAAGGGAAGAGCATCAGGAACATGCCTTCTAAAAAAAGATGCAGCATGGCTATAAATAGAAGTGTTAATATGGAGAGGATACCCTGCTTTTGTTGTTTCAAACACAGGCACGTATCCAAATGTGGACCTGATTTTTTTTTTTCTAAGTAAGTCAAGAAAATTCTAAATAAATGTTTTTTTTTTAAATTATATCACTGTGGTTATACCATGAAATACCAATAAAAGAGTGTAAAATCTTACTGATTATAGATGAGACACAAACAGATAATTTCTACAGAATGCATTTTGGACAGCGGTGCATTGTAAGAGCTATGTAATGTACAGTGCAAATGCAAAAAGCTGAATTCATCACTACATATATCTCTAGGGGAGGCTTGTGGTTGCCATGGTAACCGTCACAAATGGCGACTGACGTCAGATGAGGAGGGACTCCACAGAGAGGAGCAATACATTATGCCTAACTGTACATTTATATAAACCATAAATACGAGTGCTATATAGCCTATATATGAGAGTGAAAAGTGATGCATGCAAAAACAAGACATGACCCATCATAAGGAGTTCAATCAAACTGATCAATTTGAATATAGTATTAGTTAAACCCTAGATGTATTATATTTCCAATGCCTCTACATGATCAATACTTTGCTCAAAACCCTGTTGCACACAATCATGTTTTTTTAGCAAGTAAAAGGCATTTTAGTGTAATTGTAAACAAATGTAAGATTAATACTTGCAGGACTGAAGCAACTCAGGTTTGCTTGATGCATATTTCTTTTAGAAACATAATGTAGTTCAAATGTGAGTCTCACCAGGCTTTGAGGAAGGTTTATTAGTTCATCTCTCAACCATCGTTGTACTGCATTGCATTATGTTTTAAAAATGCATAAAAATAAACATTTAAATCATCTAACTGAGGGCAAATTATTAATTGGCAGATAGAACGACGACTGATATATATGCATGTTATGTCAGTATCTGCTATACTGTTATAGCCTACAAATCATTGATTTTTTACACGTTTTTTGGCCCTAAATATCAGCATCTGCACCAACGTTGAATATTTGTGCTCAGTTTGAGCCTTTAATGATATTAAAGTAATTTATTCCTCCATATTCTCACTATATGAGCCATAAAAGCCTGATGGATCAAATATGATGCTCAACAAAATCACAAACTATGCATGCTCGATTTTTTTTTTATTTAGTTATTTGATATTTGTTTCAGATGATTTCTTCATATGTCCGGCTTTATATGTGTATATCAGTGTGTGTAACGCTGCTGGTGTGTCCTGCAGTTGGTCAGTAGGGGGCAGCACTGCTTCCTTTGATACTGGCCTGAGATGGTTTGTTAATTAAGGACACAAACGTATTTTATGTAATAAATAATGTGCTGCTTTTGCTGAAATTTTACATAAATAAATAATAATAATAAAAAAATCCTCAGATAATTGGTTTTTAAACTCCTTAAGTAGCTATTGCATATTTAAAACAGTAATATCCTATACTAAACCTAAACCAATATTTGATGTTAACTATTTGATAAAGGATTTTCAAAATAATTGACTGAAGAACCGTAATCTATTAATTTGCAACAAGAATATTATCATACTCCTAAGGCGTGTTCAGACCTTTATTTTGAAATATTGATGAACATGAAAATCATGAAAAATGAATTTCTAGTATAGCTATGTGGACACATTGAGAGGGATAAAAAGTTTTAAAGCATTGAATTTATAAAACTTCCTTCTCTACTACTTTTCTCGCTCTCTCTCTCACACACACTCACACACACAGGCACAGACAGACACTCAAACACACACACACACACACACACACACACACACAGAGACGTTGCTGTGATTTGTAGGTAGATGTGGAAGTGAACGTCTCCATAGACAAGCCTCATCATAAAAGCTGAATGATGATCATAAATGATATGGGGAAACACCTAAAAATGTGGTTAATCATGAAATCAGTTCCTCATTCTTAGGAAATGAGCAGTGGACTTCTGTGACATCACTCAATAGAGTTTCAATGCTCCTTTATGTGATTGTGAACATACATTGAGAAGAACTGCATGATCTGCATTCATTTGGGGCTGATTTGGTAATTTCTACACCAGACGAAACTGCTTCTACTACTTATAAAACCTCCAACTTTATTCAAAAATTTATTTAATTTTATTCATTACTGTTTGGTCGGATAAAGAAATAAAATATATTTAATAAATGTTAATCTGCGTCTTTACATGTATTTGTAGGCTATGGCTATGTATGCGCCTGTATCTGATGTTTTTGGTTTGGCCAAATAAATAGGCCTGAATAAAATATATATTTAATAAATGTTAAATATTGTATATGGAATTGCACCGTTATACTTGCATTTATTCTGATACAAAATATATTTTTTGAACAATATATATATATATATATTTTTATATATATTATTATATAATATATATTTTATTATATATAATTATATTATATAATATATATATATATATATATATATATAATAAAATATATATATTATATAATAATATATATAAAAAAAACAAAATATATATTGTAATATAATTGTGTATATATATATATATATATATATATATATATATATTTTTTTTTTTTGGATGTGTTCGTCATTGTCGCCTCAGGCCGACAGGGGGCGCTGCTCTTCTGATCCTGATGGAGTTTGATAATCATGTTCAACAGTTTGAGCTCATTCATGACGCCAAAGTCTGAAACACGCCGGTGGATTCATAGATTCGCCTTGAGCTCGAGTGTTTTTGTTAATCCCGTTATTATTCTCGTTGAAAACACTTGTTAAAGCCGATGTTATTATAGGAAATGCGAGAGAGCAGCGGCTCCTGTCAGGAGAGTTTGTCTCACACAGGCGAGTTGAGGAGTTCTGGAGGCGTCATGGAAGTTGTGAACGCCAGAGAAGACTGTGGAGATTCAGCAGGAGATGTTCTGGAAGAGGAGGAGGATGGAGGAGATGTTGAGCTGATGGAGTTACGGCTGAGTGGAGGCTCGCCGTGGGGCTTCACTCTCAGAGGAGGACTGGAGTATCACGAGCCGCTCATCATTACCAAGGTACCTCAGTCCATCGCATTATTATCAACACACACACACACACACACAAACCTATGATGATATTTCGGGGAAATACGCACACCCTAGTGTACTTTTTTGCATGAATATGATAATCAATTCCTAAAATATGAAAGACTATATTTTCATGTATCTAGACCAAATGAACGTTGTGGGAAAGATATGTGTAAAATAAAACTTGGAAAATATTTAGTTTCTATTTGGTTACAATAAAAAACTTTTTGATGTATAATGTCTATTTTTGTTGTGTTTTATTATTGAATTTAATTATATAGGTTTAGTAAACAAAAATATTATAATGTATGAACATTAATATACTTTGAATTTATTTTAATATATTCATATATTGTATTTCTTTTTTGCTGTCTACTAATTTATTTTGAAATAATTTTAATTTTTTAATGATTTTCATATATATATATAAAAAAATACATGTGAGAAAACAGATATAATTGAAAATTTGCTGCAAAGCTGTGGAAATCTCAATATTTTTATGTCAATGTTCTTTATGTTACTGTCCAGTCCACCAAATACACCAAAATACTGATACACCACCAAAACCATATACACGTGTTTGATTGTATGTTGAGATGTGGGCGTGGCACTCAGTTGTATGCAGGGGGCGGGGCTTAAGCGCACTAAACGATTGGAGAATCCTGCATATGTCATCAACATGGGAATCAAAAAAAAAAAAAAAAAAAAAACATGGGAATCAACAAGGTTCAGTTATTTTGATTAAATATCATGAGCTCAAAACATTTTGTTAAAACATATGCAAGAATGAATTGCCGACGGTAAGATCTGTAACAAAATTTAATGCCGACTTTAGCAAACACATGATATTTTTGTTGTTTTGTTAATAAAACTGAAATGTAAATTATACAGGGTCACTGAAAGGTATATGAACACTATAGTCACACTTTATTGCACAACATCATTGCATTAGAAGTGTTGACACACTTCATTTAACACTCACACATCCATTTCCTGTGGATTTCCACTAAAATGGCTGGTTGATGGTTTTTAATGTTTGACAATGAAGAAATTAAGACTAATTATTAGTATTGTAAAAATTATAAATATACTGTAAAATAAAATGTATATTATTTTTATTAAATATTTTATTTTCATTTAATAACAATAATATGTATTATTAATTATATGAATTATTCTGAATTATAATTACGTAATAAATAACATCAATAATAGTTATAATTTTTTTAATGCTCATATTGATACATAATCACTGATTTTTATTATTTATTTATTTTGCCAAGTTAAGGCAAACCTTAAACTCTTTAAAAAAAAAGCATTTTAAATTAAAATCACAATTTAAACCTTTTCAATCATTTTGTGCCATTACAGCATTTGTTTATTTCATTCGTCTGTTTTTGGAGGTTTGGCCCCTGTGGATTAAACTGCAACAAACAAACAAAAGATCTTATTAAAATTCCTGACATTTTTTTCTGTAATTTCCTGTAACCATATTCTTGTGTAATTTGCTAATTAATGTGAATTCTAAAGATAATCTGGAGTTATCGAGTCGAGTGTTGCAGTGTTTGTGAATCCTGAGCCGCTTTCACTGCGACCACGTCATCCAACATCCAAACCACCGAGGTCACGTGTGTGAGCACCATCTGAAAGTGTGCAAATCAAGATCACAAACTGATCTGAAATCAGCTGCTTTGGACTTTACGGGATGTGAAAGGAGCTGTATCTAAAGTTTCCAGCTCCTGAATATTTCAGTGTGGCGCTCGGGTTCCTGATGGCTGTGATGGACGTTACACAGACTCTCAGGGTTTTTGTGTTGAGTGATGCGGCCTTTGTGCATGTCCTGTCTTCAACATGGTCCTGTAGGGTCGATGTTGTTCATGTCCTGTCTTCAACAAATACTGTGAACATGAGAGATATGTGTAAAATATTCTTAGTTTCTATTTGGTTAGGCCTACATTAAGGTTTTTTTTCTTACGCACTATAGTACTGTACTGTTAGAAGTATTATTTATGTATATTGTGCTTGGTTTTATTATTTTATTTAATTATATACTTTTAATTTATTAAAAATAGTAATATAATTTAATTTAATATATTATTATTTCTTTTAATCTAAGTATTTATATAAGTTGATATGCCTTTACTCATTTTTATTTTATTTATTTTAGTCTGAATTAATATTATCATTTGGATGTGTAAATATCTCATTACATTTTTCTGCTAGATGTAATATTTATTTGCCCAATTTTTGTTGTATTTCATCAAATATTATTGTTAAATTATTATTTTAATATATAGGAATGATTTATTTATTTTAATCAAATTATGATGTGTATGTATTTATTTTATACTTCTTAATTTTGATTTATTAAATTTAATACAAATTATAAATAATAATATATTTAAAAATGTAATGCGTGTCAAATCAGCTGAGTATTAATACACTTTAAACATTTATTAATATTACATTTGTCTTGACAAAAATAGGGCCATATGAAATCTGTTTTATTTATTTTCCAAAACTTTCAGTATGGATTCCATTTTAATGCTTTAATTAAACATTATACATTAAAAAATATTGAAAATATATATATATATAAAAACATATATTTTAATTATTCAAGTATTTACACTGTGAATTATTTGGTAAAATATTTATGATTTGTTTTAAATTATTGTTTATAATTTTTAATACACTAAATGAAACCATTAAAATGGAACCCAGATTTTTTGTTTTTTTCTTATAAATGTTGTTGACTACATTTTTCTTGGCTCGTATCATTCCTAAGCAGAACTTCCAGCAGATTTCCAATCAGCAGAAAAAACACAAACCACATCCTTCCCAACATGGAAGCTGGAAACAGATATTCCATAAATAACCGTAGATAACCGTGTCAAAGATGAGCAGGAAGAGCCGCTGGTTTCATTTATTCCTGCTTGTGTTATCAGGCTTTGACTCTTGCACTGAAGTGGAAAGCAGATGTAGATGTTTCTGCTGGATGCTGATGTTTGTTGTGTGTGTTTGTTTGTTTAGGTGGAGGCCGGAAGTGGAGCGGCGCTGGCTCGAGTCCGGAGCGGGGATCAGATAGTCAGTGTTAACTCAGTTCTTCTCAGCGGTTACAGACTGGAGGCCATTTGTCTGGTTAAAAGCTCACATAAGACGCTCTCTCTGGGAATAAAACGGTAGGATTCCCTGTTAAAGTCCACCTGACACCAACACTGACCCGGTTTGATGGCTCATTTGCTTTGCTGATTAGTTGACCTCATAGTTGACAGTGATTTCAAAACCATGCAATCATTTCCTCAAGTTTTCTTTGTGAATAATATCCTATTTTAACTGGAAACCCGTCACATTACAGAAGTAACCCTGATGATGTGTTTGAGTCATTTTGACCCGGAGAGGATAATTTCACTAAAACGTACTGACTTCGCTCACACAGGGTTTAACACTTCCCTAAAATCGTGGGATAGTTTTTGTACTTCTTTGGGATTTTCCCCCCACACTTGTTATATTCAAGAATTACTGGCCTACAGAAAATGGTTTATAATCTCTATTTATGCTATATAATCACCAAATATTGGATTCAATCTTATTAGGTAACTCAGCGTAAGGGGCTAAATCCGTTTCAGTGAAGACGCCACAAACTCACTGTGCGGTTTAGCAGCACTTGCGTTTAGATGTCCTGTCTAAATAAAGATCTAGATGAGCAGGATATTTTCAACCTTGTTTTTAAATTATGTTCTTCAAATTCGGCATGATATGGACATGCAAATGACTCTTCTATCGTATTGTGACAGTGAAATGAAAAAAACACAGAGTGAGACTTGGAATTTATTGTGAAAAGTAAGTGTTGCATTTTGATTAAAGATTACGAGGTCAAAAAATTACTTAAAAATAATGCACTGAGTAGATGTTCAACAAAAATAAGACCAACGACATGAGAAAAGTAGTGCGTTTCGATTTCATTCTGTATTTTAGTAAATTCCACACATTTGATTCACACATTAAATCTGGATCTGAACTGAAGCATTCTGGTGTTCCCCTGAGATTTCGTAGTTATGCTGACGTGTTTATGAGTGATACTTTTGCCAAACCACAATATGTGCTGTGTGTTTATTGTTGCTGAGCCGTGGTGTTGAGTTTCGCCTCAGCGTCTGGTGGAAGGGATTGGCTGCGATTATACGCCTGTCTGGAAATTAAACTCGCACTGTGAATATCACACAACCTTACAGATATTTTTAGGATATTCCTATCTGACTGGAGTGCTTTAGTCAGCAAGTAGTTTGATTAATATGGTAGTTACATTTGTATCCTCTTCAAGGACAAAATTTAGGCCTGAGTGTATTTCTTAACCTGGTGTGAACAAGTTTTCATCCAAGAATTCATCCCAAAAATGAAAGCAAATCTGACTTTTTGCACAGGCTGGTTGAATCAACCCAGAACACCCTAGAAACTGCATAGCAACACCCTGGTAACCACTAATAATATCATACAACTGTATAGAAACACCCAGGCAACCACCCAGAACATCCTACCAACTGCATTACAACACCTTGGCAACCACACAGACCATCCTCTAAATGCATAGCAACACCCTGGCAACCACCAGAGCATCCTAGCAAATACATAGCAACACCCTGGCAACCACCAGAGCATCCTAGCCAATACGTAGCAAGACCCTGGCAACCACAAGATCATCCTAGCAAATGCACACAAAAAACCTGACAACCGCACAGATCATTCCTAGCAACTGCATAGCAACACCCTGAAAACCACCAAGAGAATCCTGACAACTGCTTAGCAACATTCTAGAATCCTAGAAAATGCATGGCAACAGCCTAGCAACCATCCAGAGCATCCTAGCAACTATATGGCAATGCCCTGGCTAGTGGCAACCACACAGAGCATCATAGAAAATGCATAGCAACAACTAGGCAACCACCAGAGCATAAAAGCAAATGCATAGCAACACCCTGGCAATCAAAAGAGCATCCTAGCAAATGCATAGCAACACCCTGGCAACCACAAGTGCATCCTAGCTAATGCATTGCATTGCAACACACTGGCAACCACCAGAGAATCCCAGCAAATACTTAGCAACACCATGGCAACCACAAGAGCATCCTTGCAAATGCATTGCATTGCAACACCCTGGCAACCACCCAGAGCATCCTGACAACTGCATAGCAACACACTGGCAACAACAAGAGCATCCTAGCAAATTCACAGCACACCCTGACAACCACACAGACCACCTTACCAAATGCATTGCAACATATTGTCAATCGCACAGATCATTCCTAGCAACTGCATAGCAACACCCTGAAAACCACCAATAGAATCCTGACAACTGCTTTGCAACAGTCTAGCATCCTAGAAAATGCATTGCAACACCCTAGCAACCACCCAGAGCATCCTAGCAACTATATGGTAACACCCTGGCAATAGTGGCAACCACACAGAGCATCATAGAAAATGTCTAGCAACACCTAGGCAACCACCAGAGCATAATAGCAAATGCATAGCAACGCCCTGGCAACCACAAGAGCATCCTGACAACTGCATCCTGCTGATTTCTCTTTGTCATGCATCGTTTGTTGTATTTTGTATGTGGTGTTTTGTTGAAACTAAAGCGCAATGAAACAAGCAGAAGCAGTCGTGTGAGCTCTCCGTCTCCCGCCTGGTTTTATTCCAGGCGTTACGGCAGAAATCAGCATGACATTTCTGAGTAGGTGACACCATTATTTGACAGTGTGGAACAAAAGTGGCGTCATCATTGTGTGCTGGTGCACGCCGTCCCACAAAAGAGGCCCGGGGGCCGGCCATTGTGTGTCCACACGGCTCTGCTGGGCTTCATGTGCAGGACTGGGACCTCTGGCTCAGTGTTGCTCTTCTTGAGGGAGTTTATATGTATGATGAGGCGACGAGACTAAAGAAATCCTCACCCACAATCCTTCCTTCCCAAAATGTGTAGTTGTACAGGACGGAGATCCACTCAATACTGTTATTGTTAGGGAGCAACTATATTTGGTCAATTTTATTCATGCATAGTATACTGTACACAATCACCAGTTATTGGCCAGTGTTACATTCCCTTTGTCACCCCATCAGAGCATCTAAGGCCCTACAGCGCCACCTAGTGGTGTTTAAAATCTCTGAAAATCATTGTAAGTGCATTCTCGGTGCTTGAATAAGTAATTACTTCACAGCCACTAAAAAAAGTACGTTATAGAGGATGAATGTGTGTAGTATGATTGTAATCCGGACATACTACAGGTGATGAAACTAAAAAACTAAAATATTGTGCAAAAGTTATAATTTTATATGATTATGGCTTAGAACTTGTAAAACCCCCAAATTCCAAATCTCAGAAAATTAGAGTATTACATGATATCAATAAAAAAAAAAAAGATTTATTGTTGTTATCGTACTCTTCTTTGTTTCAGGGTATATTTAAAACTTGTAGTGTTTGTCAGACTTTTTAAGTTGGGCCAAACTGCTAAGTAATGCAAAAGCCATTTTATAAAATTAAAAAACACGACAACATCAGAGTTCTGTCCAGTTCTGAGCCGATGCCGCCTGATCCCTGAATCCAATTACACTCAGCAGACGTTTACCAGGAGGAAAACAACACTACACACACATTCACATACAACTAGGTTTGATTATTTTGATATATATTTTTTGCACGCTTTAATTCTAGAGATGTGCTGCATGTGAGACTGCCGTCCAAACTCATGTTTCAGTCGTGATATCTGTGTTTTTTCACCGTGATGATAATCTCCCCCTGTGGCTGGAGAGATGGGTGAGTCCATTGCCTAGGTGAGTGTGTTTGGCGCGCTGTGATTGGCTGCTGGCCGTGAGCTCGTTATTGTGGTCTCTGGGCTCATAGTAAAGCACACACACACACTCTGAACACGTTCCACTGTGAAGATGGACACACTGCTAGATTCAGATCAACAGGTATCTGCTATTTTACATCTCAAGCGCTGTTTGTAATGATGCGTGTGTATACATTTGTATGTATACATAGTGATTTGTGATGGCCACAAAGAATATAGTAATTATTTTAATTAATTACAAATGTACAGTGTGTTTTTTAAGTTATGTTGTACTTAGTTAAGTACTGATTAATATTAGGGTTTGGCTCTGGGTGTTGTTCGTAATTATGCATACAGTAATTTACTGTTATTTCTGTAGTAAGTTGTAACTACGTCACCTTAAAATAAAGTGCTATAATAATCACAGCTTAATCTTTATTTAACTATTAAGTTTAACAAAATGTCAGAAATTTGTAATTTTAAGCTCTAGATCAGTATTATTTTAGTATAATTGAGAAGGTATTATAGTTTTTATTAATATTTTTATTTTTAGGTTTCCCATTTTCCAGTTTTTCATTTTCATTTTAGTAGTCTTGTGTTTTTAAGTTGTCTTTTTAGGTTATATGAATATTTATTCCAGACAGTATTACATCCAAGTTAAATTAAATGACGTTAATGTTTGAAAACTAAATTAAATTAACGTTTATTTCAAGTAATTAAATTTTTTTATGCTGTTGTTTTTAGTCATTTTCATTTCTTGGTTTAAATAAAAATATAATGAATTTTTTATTTAAATATGAGTTGTTTTATCAATTGAAACGGAATGAAAATAATAATAATAAGAAAAATAAGTATAATTTTTTAAGTACTTTATTTTATTTCAGTTATGTTTACTTAATTTCTAGTGACGAATTAATTATTTGTGATTGATGGTTTTAGTTTGTGAAGTGTGATAGCCCTGGCCTGTACGTGTGTGATCGTGGCCTCGTGTCCCGTGGTCTCGGACTGTCCTCGTTTGCCGTGACGCCTGTTACATCATCATGAGTGTGACGAGGGCTGGCGAAGCTCAGGGATTGAGACGCAGCCGTATTTAGAGAAACTGCGCGAGCTGATCTCATATGAAGATTTTGAGGTTTTGTTTTCAGGAGCTAGTTAGAGAAACTTTTGGAAGAGGACTTTAAAGGAGTTAATGAATTGGAGTTCTCAGTTATGTCTGATTTATTAGATGATTCTCCTTACAGGAGTAGTTCACTTTTTAAAAACACTTTTGCTGATAATTTACTCACCCCCATGTCATCCAAGATGTCCATGTCTTTCTTTCTTCAGTCGAAAAGAAATGAAGGTTTTTGATGAAAACTTTCCAGGATTTTCTCCATATAATGGACTTCAATGGGGTCCAAACAGTTCAAGGTCCAAATGAGAGTTTCAGTGCAGCTTCAAAGGGCTTTAAACGACACCAGACGATGAATAAGGGTCTTATCAAGCGAAACGATCGCTCATTTAAAAAATAAATAACAAAGTTTAAGTTTTATAAGCACAAATGCTCGCCTTGCTGTTCTGTGATGCACATTCGTGACTCTGGTGTTCGAACTCGTTCATCAAAATGAACGAATCTTTATCGAGTCATTTTGTTAATTTCGTTTGTTGAAACCAAATGACTCAAAAAAAGATTTGTTCATTTTGATGAATGAGTTCGAACAGGAGAGTCACGAACGTGCATCACAGAACAGAGCAAGGCGAGCATTTGAGCTTATAAAACTTAAACTTTTTATATATTTTTGAAATGACCACTTGATAAGACCCTTATTCATCGTCTGGTGTCGCTGCACTGAAACTCTCATTTGGACCTTGACCCGTTTGGACCCCATTGAAGTCCATTATATGGAGAAAATCCTGGAATGTTTTCATCAAAAACCTTCATTTCTTTTCAACTGACGAAAGAAAGACATGGACATCTTGGATGACATGGGGGCGAGTAAATTATCAGCAAAACTTGTAAAATACACACAATAGTTGACAATACAGTAAGCGTATAGAGCTGTAAAATGATAATGGAGAGCTAAGAAGATTTAGATACTAATTTAGTACTTTTGACTTTTGCAGAGGCTCAAGATTGTGGATCAGAAATTTACTGTAAAAAAATCTGAAATTTACAACAAGAAAAAAAAGTAGCAAGAACTTTACTGTAAAAATCACATTTGCTAGATCTAAAAAAAATTACTGAAAAAAATGTATATTCCCTTAAATTAAATAATGTTACTATACTTCATTATTAAAATCTGTTTATTACCTTTATAATATTGACAAACACATTAAAAACAGAAAGACGTAAAGAAAAAGAAACATGATTACAAGTTTTTATTTTCCACAAGCTGAGGTAAAGATTCAGTGTCATAATAACCACACATACAAAACACCATTATACTATCAAACACAACAGCATTAAACATTCATTTAACATACATATGGAATATAAAAGCCTGATATACATACATAAGTTTAAATAGCAAATTGCCTTTTTGTAGTACAAATAGTGTGATTAGTGTGTGTTCACTGTCACACATTCATTTAACAACATAAGATGGAATATAAAAGCCTGATATACATAACTAATAAGTTTAATTAGCAAATTGCTTATGCATTGTCTTTTTGTAGTACAAGTGATTAGTGTGTGTTCACTGTCACACTGAAAATTCCCCCCCAAAAAAGTGCACTTAAATATCTGATGATGAACTTAATTAACCGAAAAATTAATTAATGTTTTCCACAGTAAACGATAAGAAAACCGTTCCATAAACTGTACATTTAACAGTATTTGAATGAAATGTCCACTTGACAGGTTGCATGTTTCTCAGTCTTTACTGTTAAAATGAGTTTTTTACAGTTTGTGCATTGAAATGATGGTATTATTTAGGGTATATGGATCTATCCGCTCTCTCGCTGGCTCTCTGTGACCTGTGTGTGAGCCGTAATCCTGCTGATGATCATCACGGCACTTTCTATTGTTGTGTGTCTGTCTGCCTCTATTCAGGCTTCAGTCCAGGTTAATCACTGCGTTCTGAACGGCGACGCTAACGGACAATTCAACGAGCTGATAAAAGCGATTTCTGGGAAATGCAAAGTTCACTCATGAAACTCTAGATGGAGACATAGATGGATACAGACCGAACGTCCCATCCTCAAATGTTGTGGGCGGGGCGTAGTTCGGCTGGCATCCAGGCTACGTACGAACGATATCATAGAAGAATAAATCCCGATTCACCAAGAAAATTTGTAATAAAATATATATTCTTAGAGCCCGTTCTCATCCCAAAGCGCCATATAGGACGCTTTTGCAAAAGCGTAAAATATCCAACGCACATGGCACCCTTTAACGTCAAATGAGACGCAGATATATTTGGGCAGAAGGCGCCCCCTAGTGGTCTAACCCTTACCCTACACCATACCTAAACTTAACCATAACCGAAGCGTCTCATTAGACGTTAAAAGGGTGCCATGTGCGTTGGGTATTTACGCTTTTGCAAAAGCGTTGTATATGGCGCGAATGCGTTGATTCTTAATGTACGGAAGAATATACAAACAACTGGAACCACACATGCGCAAATACACTTACTCTGTACGGCCTTATGGTTCATCCTAATACGACTAACATTATATTGAACCATATTGCATTAATTCATAAAATTATTATAAAATTAAACTATTTAATTTCACCTTGAATTCATTTCAGTAAGAAAAGCTGTGGTCCATAGATTCAGCTGATTTACCTTTTCGTGAGAAGTTGCATACAAATATTAATTAATCCACGCAATTATTGGCGAAAGAGACTATAAGCAGAAACAAAGCAACTTCGGCAAGCTTTTCCAATATTAAAAATAATATCCAATATTAATATTAATGATATATCAGTCATCTCTCTAATTAAAGGAAACAACAGATCTCGTACAGCGGAAATATTGTTGATATTCTGAAATTGAATAATAACTACTGCTTTTTTGATTTTATTTCATAGAAAGTTTGCCTTTTATTTTTTAATAATACAATGAAATTAATAGGTTTTTTTTTTGCATTTCTGAATATGGTGATATATATTTTAACATTTAGAGGGCTAGTTTTTAATACGGTAAAATGCTGTATCTTAGCATATATTTATTCAGTTATTTTTTTCGTTAATATTTATTCATTATTTATCTATTTAAAATGTTAATTTGTCCATATTTCAGTTTCTGTGTCCTTTATTTTATTTGTCTTTAGTCCTGCTTTTATTTGCCCATGATATTTAATAGACCTTCAGCCAATTATAAGCAGATTTTGTAGCATCTTACTATAATACTCCTCGCCCTGCCCTGTCTCAAACGCCTTTAATCCCTCAAGGAAATCTGCGATGGACGGGGACGTGCCATAAGACAGATACGCGCTGTCTGTGTCGTTTCAGGCTGTGGGGTCGCATCATACTTGTGTTTTCATCATATATGCATGGGTTAAAGGACGCTTAACATTAGCTTTTAGTTGTAGATGCAGTGGAGTCTTTCCACACATGCCTAGAGGTTAAAGATGTGTCCACACATCTTGAAAAGCATTGGAGAAATGCAACAGGCTGGAAAAACACACAGCCAAGCAAAGTCAATGCAGTATTGAAGCTCCAAACGCTGTTTGTGGTTTAAACCAGGTCAAGAAAGGGGTAAGTTAAGTTTGACTATTTGTCAGCATATCATGTTTTGAGCTTTGTTTGTCGTACTGTTTGTGGAAATGCATTTACCTCTTTATATTATCTCTTAGTGTTGGAGGTAATGCATTACAAGTAACATGAGATATGCAATCAGATTACTTTTTTCAAGTAACTAAAGCACGGCATTATCGTTGCATTTACATCAAAATTTACTGAAAGATGCAAATTTCGACAGCTAAAAAAGGCATTATCGGTCAAAAATACAAGCTGCAAATATTTGCATAAAATGAAAATGTGACCTGTTGTGAAGCATCAAACACAACAAAACAGTGTCATAAAGTGTTGAAAAGGTCTTAAGTAGCAGAATACAACAAGCATAATTGTTTCAGGGAGAGACCAAACTATGCATTTTACTTTAGTAAAACTAATCGCCCCTCTGGGACAAATAAAGGTGAATTGAGTACCAAGTACATGTAAATAATATACACATGCAGTTTATGGGCCACGTTTTGGTTTGTAGCTTCATCAAACATTAGTAAACTATTATAGTGGTAAACTATAGTAAACCATACATTTATTTAGAGCAGGTGTTCTCGATTAGCCCAAACACAATGAGCCTTTCTCACTGTTTACACGAGAACGCTCGCGGGTGAAAACGTAAAAATATTTTATCGGATGTGCCTTTTGTTTACACGGCGACGGCGTTTTTGAGGCTTAAAAACGCAAAAAGTGAAAATCTTAAAAACGCTCCACCGCCGCGTTCCCGTGTAAACGGTAAAAACGCAAAAGTCTGCTCGACAGTGAAGGTTGTACACAGGCGTGTGGACTTGGTGTTGTTGTATTATGCACTCCTAGCCGTCTCAAGTGCATACTACATTGAATTTTACACACTTTTGCGTCACCATTTGCGCGCGGATTTCCCCACACAAAACGCTCGTCTAAACGCAGATAAAAAGTGATGACGCAACGACGCGTTTTTTCTTCAGAATCGTTCACGTGTAAACATAGCCTCAATCTGTGTTCTTGTCTGTACTTCTTGTGAAACGTCATCTTTTGTGGACCGTCCCAATACACAACTTTGCATTTTGGCAAGAACGGTTAAAAATCCTGGATGTGTTCTTGACGCCCATTTTACAGAGGATGCATCGGTTTGTAACTTGTGTGAACTTGACGGCAGAAATATCCCAGCATTCAATTCGGCATTACGGCGGTCTATACGGTCATTCGTAATTTCTACAATTACATATGCTATTTCATTTTTAAATTCACTTCTGAGAACATTTGATGCGAGAAATCAACTGTGTAGATTTCAAATATTGTCATTTTTACGAAAATTCATGGCGAATCGAAAATGTGCTCAAACGTTTTCGGGAGTGAGAATCTCCATAAGCGCCTGCGGGTGATAAAGGGATAGTTCAGGATTTAGCATTAAGTTTTGTATTAGTAGAAAACCTGTAGTGTTTTCTAATAACCGTGCTTTCCACCCTCATATTTCCCTGAGACGAGAGATTTATGTATTTTTTGTCTGGAAAAAATCCTCCGATTTTTACACTCACGCGTATTTCGATATTGTTTATCGATTCCTGTGTGCGCTTTTTAATGTGATAAAATTACTTTAGCAGGAATTTAGTTTGATACGAGACAAGATTTGTCTTTTGTTTTTCTTTCGACTTGATGTTACGGTCAAAAACATTTTTTTTTCAATTTTTTTTTTCTTTCGTTTCTTTCAGCTTAAGGATGTTCTTGCAATGCAGCTTTTTTCTATCTCCTTAATAATTTCAGCATTGGTCATTTGCATTTGTATAGTGACTAGCACCCAAAAGATCCAACTTTAGATGATTTTGATCTGGTAGACTCATTCTCATTGTCACCTCAATTTCATCTGATTAGATAAGCCAATTGAATAATGATGCAATAATGAACTTTAAAACACTCCAAATAAGTGTTGATCCTGCATATCGGTCATTATTCTGCATGGTAGTGAACTGATGTGATGAACTGGCCTCTCAGACAGACAACAGATTGAGAGGAATGTGTAGCCACTCATCTCCCTTTGTGACAGATTGAATGGCTAAGCTCCCATTTATCGCATGCAGTCGCTGCTCTGTTGTTCGGTGGGCATATGGTGACCCCGTCCTTCCGGAAACATGGCTTTACCCCGGTTATACCCTGAGCCGACTGTAAATGAGTTCGGAGCGAAGCATTCGGGTTTTATGTTATCAATACAGTAGGAGTGATGATAGTACACATTCATTATAATGTGTAATACAGCAAAATAATAAATAGTCTCTATGGCAAGAGACAGGGCTGTGTGATGACCTTAGTATCATTTATATACTATATTATAGATTTTTTTAATATTTTGAATTAGATTTGATTTTTATGTTTTCTGTTTTTATATAAAAAAATATTTTAGTTATCTTTGTATGTTTTTTTTTTTTAATTTTATTTTTGTAGATCTATTACGTTTTAGTTTATTTAGGCTTAGTTATTTTAGTGCTGCAATTGTTAATATTTATTTTTTTTAATAATTATTTGTTTATTTATTTCCAAATTTTAAATGTTGCCTTGGCTAACTAAGCTGAAATAAAATAAGTTTAAGTTTTTTAATATTTTTATTTATTTTTATTTTTAATAGTTTTTTGATGGTTTTGGCTTTCGTTTTTGTTAATGATAGTAACCCTGTGACTAATACAGTAGGATGGATAATCAATCTGTCAAATCCTGTCTCTACTGTGTTTTGGTTTATGATTCGGATCATGAATTTTTTGTATAAATTGGCATAATTGTAATACTTTTCATACTTTCAAATTTAAGTCATGTTTAAAGTCATTTTACTCAACTTTAACATCAGGTTCAGGACAGTCTAAACATTTATTTATTATTTTTTATATATAATTTTTATTAATATATTTATTTTATTTTATAATAATTTTAACAAAAATTAATGGTTTTTTTTTTTTTTTTACAAGAGCAATTCATATGTTTTATGCACCAGCTGATCAACAGTATATACAGGTGAAACACAAAAAAATATAATATGGTGCAAAAGTTTTATTACCATTTAGCATTTATTTCAGTAATTCAACTTAAAAGGTGAAACATGCAAAGTGAGATATTTCAAGCCTTTATTTGTTATAATTGTAATGATTATGTATTATAGCTATGAAAACCTCAAAAAAAATTCACCTTTTAAGTTAAATTACTGAAATAAATGAACTTTTGCACGATATTCAAATTTTTCGTGCTTCATCTGTACTGTGTTTTCTCTACCTTGTTGCGCAGGAAGATTAAAATGGTGGATATTGTAACGCAAACAATGCCTGCAGAAAGTGAAGTACACGTGGCCAGGAACTTTCTCACGAAGATTTTGAGAAGTTCTATGAGGTATTGTGGAGCTGTTGGTCTTTGTCTCGTGACCCCCAGCCCTGTTCGATCCTGTAGTTATGATCATCCATCGACCCATCCACCCCTGCCAGACCCGAGTATCACATCCTCTGCCATGTGGCCTCTTAGCTGTAGCTGTGCTGTTCATGTGCAAGACGGGGATTATACGCTTAAGCTTATTATCTGGCTGTCAATTTCACTGGCTTGTTCAGAACCTGTGAGCGTCAGTCAGTGCAGAATCTTCAGTGTTTCCTGCTGTCTTGTTGATCATTTGTCAAAAACATTTGAACAAATACTCTGCTTGTTTTTCTTTCTGATTGTATCCCCTCCTTTTCCACCTCACATGCATTTCAGGAAAAATCGCTTCAAAGGGTACGTCTTGTGCAGCTAAATGAGTTAACATGAAATTATATTCTGCAAAAGGAACAAATTATGTTATTCAAAGTTCCTAAAGTAGATCTCTTAGATCATAAATATTCTTGATGGTCTGAATGATAACTGATGTCTTTTTAACATCTTAACACCTAACATTAGTAGTATGTTTTATTTCATGAAAATGTGAAAATTGTGACTTAAAGGAGTAGTTCACTTTAAAAAAAAAGAATTGCTGATAATTTACTCGCCCCCATGTCATCCAAGATGTCCATGTCTTTCTTTCTTCAGTCGAAAAGAAATTAAGGTTTTGACAAAAACATTACAGGATTTTTCTTTACATAATAGACTTCAATGGGGTCCAAATGGTTCAAGGTCCAAATGAGAGTTTCAGTGCAGCTTCAAAGGGCTTTAAACGACACCAGACAATTAATAAGGGTCTTATCTAGCGAAACAATCGCTCATTTCAAAATTCGGTTCATCACAAAATGAACAAATCTTTTTTCGAAAAAAATTTCGTTCATTTTGATGAACGAGTTCGAACAGGAGAGTCACGAACGCGCATCACAGAACTGAGCAAGGCAAGCATTTGTGATAATAAAAAGTAAACGTTTTTACTTATTTTTTAAATGAGCGATCGTTTCGCTTGATAAGACCCTTATTCATCGTCTGTTGTCATTTAAAGCCCTTTGAAGCTGCACTGAAACTCTCATTTGGACCTTGAACCGTTTGGACCCCATTGAAGTCCATTATATGGAGAAAAATCCTGGAATGTTTTCATCAAAAACCTTCATTTCTTTTCGACTGAAGAAAGAAAGACATGGACATCTTGGATGACATGGGGGTGAATAAATTATCAGCAAAAGTTTTTTTAAAAGTGAACTACTCCTTTAATATATGTATATTTACATAATATGCATTATTTCATTCTTTATTTATTTAGTTTTAGTCCTTAGTTCTAACCCGTTGTAGGCTATAATTATGTACAAAATCCTGTTTCAATTTCTAGAATAAGCCTGATTAAACTAAAGTAGTCTTTCTGAAAATTTAACAATTTAAATTGAATTACATTTTTTTATTTCAGAAGGAATGAATCATCATGTAGACCCCATTCGTGGCACTCTGCTAAATCCACAGATAACCCCACCACAGACAGCCCTAAATCTGAACCCAGCCCTGCACCTGACTCCACTTGGCAGACAAAATATGATGCAGGGTGAGATTCTGAGGGTTTGAATGCAGTGAATATAAATTAATCTGAGTCAGCATCATTTATTTTCTTCGTATTTTACCAGCTCACCCACTAAAGAATTCACCAGCTGTTGGGGACAGACCAATCTGCGACAAGTGTCCTGCCAGGTCAGCTCAGTGGGAAATATGGAAAGTGTAGAGCCCTCATCTCACGCTTTCTCAAAAGAGAAGCCGTCAAGCAAACCCAATGGTGGAGAAGATCATCCGATGTTTTTATCAGGCACAACTGACCACAGTCCGCCTCGGGGTGTTGCTCCCACAGAAGGGATTTTTTACAGAGGCGTTCCCAACGATCCTGGAGTTCCCAATGACAGCCACAGATACCTACAGATCCCCATGGGCAACGGGGGACGCGTGAGTCCCAGTTTGGAGGAGCAAGCTAGCTCCAAATTCTCCTCCACTTGGAGATCCAACCATAGACCTGTGTGGCATATTCCTGAGAGCAAGATGACCTCTATCCAAGCTCCTCCACCTCCCTTGCGTAGTGATAGTTTCACTGCCACCAGAGTTCATGAAAAGAGCTTAGTGGGATCGTTCCCTGAAGGCATATCTGTATATCCACACTGCAGAGCTGTGGACCAACAGTTGGATAGTGAAGCGAGACACAGCTACAACCCACCTCCAAAGAAGGACTTCTTTCAGCCGTATCTTTCGGTTGAAGACTACCCAAATAAGCCAAAACCTTCCAAACCCTTTTCCCTTTCAAGCACTGATGTAAGACAAGGGCAGAACCCATTTACGTACGAGCTTCAGCATCCGAGACAGCATAGTGATGATAGTCACTTTTCTGTGCACCCTAACGGTACAAGTTCACCAAATACCCAGAGTGTTGGGAGCTACTACCGAAGCCTTCAAGATTTACCCACCAACGCTGGCAGTCGAAACAAAGCCAGAACCAGCATGGCATTCGACCCCAATTATGAGGGCCAGGCTCATTTCCGTTACTACTGCATCACTGCCCAGCAGCCATCCCTGAAATCATCCACGCAGGGTTGGATAGGAGATGAACGAAGGTCTGAAATGGGAACCAGTCAAGGTGCTACAGACAGGAGCTTGGTTGGTTCTCAAAAGGCTGTGAAGACAAAGTATCCCCAACTGAATGTACCCGAGAACAAGAGCTCCAACGGTTACACCAAACAGGCCATCGGTCCTCCATCTCAAGCCGCGTCCCCTTTACCAAATCATGTGATTTCAAAGTCCAGCTCTGGGGAAAGAGAGACTCAAAAGAAGAAAGAAGGAGTTAAACCACAGCCTTCCAGGCACGTACCACCTGGACAACACCTGGACAATCCATGGACCAGCAAGCAGGATCACAAGATCTGTCCACACAAGACCCCCATGTTGCACTCTCTGGCCCAAGAGAGCAAGATGGCAGAAAAAATGACCGTAACAGCCAAAGCAGGTGCTCAAGAATCAATTGATGCGATCGGTGGTAAACAGGGAAGAAGGAGTGACCGCTACGCCACAACTCTACGCAACGAGATCCAACAGAAGAGGGATCAACTTCAGAAAAGCAGAAGTGCAGCTACCTTGACTTGCTCAAGCGAAGTTGAGGATGACTCTGACATCTGGAAGTCTAATGAGACCTCCACGTCGTCTTCGGATGGTTCCTTCACCAACACTTACAAAGATCACCTGAAGGAAGCCCAAGCCAAAGTTCTGAAGGCCACGTCATTTATGAGGAGGGACCTGGAGCTCTCTGGGAACGAATCTGCATCGGATCAACTTCCCAAAAGATCTGGGCCTGTTAATGGGCAGGTCTCCCGCATTGGGGGGCGTAAACGGTTTCCCGTGGATAAAAAGATACATTCCTTCTCTGAACCGGACAAGATCAATAAAATAGGAGTTGAGGATAAAGCAGCTGGGTCGTTTGTAGACCGATATAAGTTCTTCGAGAGTTCCTGCAAACCAGTTCTCCAAAAGCCCATTCCCAATGAAGACCACATCGAGAGAAAGTCTAGATTGACTGGAGACTGTGAAAGCATCCATCAAGCTCCCTTAAAACAAAGTAAATCAAGCCATGCTGACCTTAATACAGAGGAGCAACAACGGCTCGGTACGTTTGCTGAATATGAGGCTACATGGAACATGCAGAAAAAGCCAGTGGAACGAAGAATAACGGGCAGATACCGTTCGGCTGAAAACATTCTGGACTCAGGCTTGGAGGAATCCAACAGCACAGTGTGTGTTCATGAAAGATCCCGTTCCTCACCTTCTGCTGACTTCTACGGACAGGTGAGAAGATGATTATTTGTTTGGTCATGATATTGATTATGTTTTTGGTGCCCAGACATTTAGGCTCAATCCCAATTCACCCCTTAGCCCTACCCCTCCGTTTTGCGCGTTCACGTCTAGGGGTAGGGTGTCCCGATTCTTCTTGAGATCGAGGGGTAGGGCGAAGGGGTAGGGCTACATAGCCCTCGAAACAGAGATTTTTCAGAGGCACACTCCAAATAACACAGTCTCATCCCAAAAAGTCATATAACTGACGTTTTGGGACGTATTTTGACCATACGTCAATATCCGCCTTTTTAGGGCCCCCTTAAACGTCGGTAGATGGCGTTCCCGGGCCGTCATAAACTGACGCTTTACCTTTAACGTCAGTTAGGTGACGGGTTAGGTTTAGGGTTAGGTTTAGGTATGGGGTAGAGTTAGGATCCCATAACCTCATCTACCTACGTTTAAGGGGGCCTTAAAAAGGCGAATATTGACGTATGGTCAAAAGACGTCCCAAAACGTCAGTTATATGACGTCTTGGGATGAGACCGGGTTGCTCCAAACGGAGGGCTAAGAGAAAAGTTCACGGAATGAATCGGAAATCACCGGCGAGATGGAACGCAAATGGTTAAACATTTAAATTTAGTGCCAGATGATTCCACCACACACTTTATTTTCTATTATAATAACACTATAGTCGTTTAAATTGACAAATGGTATAATAAATTACCTTTCCGATCAGAAAAGACATACATTTCGAGGAAGGGATGTTATAATCATCATGTTTATTCAAAGTTAAGAGCAGCTGCGCTGATTGTCAGTTGTTGTCATGGAGAAATCCTGTGCAAACTCTGTAACGGCAGAGCCATCGCCGACGACTGATGACGTATCGGGTTCATGAAGGGTCGTTCCATTTCGTAGGTAACATTCCAACCCCTTGGCCCTTGTCACTCTGTTTTAAGGGCCAAGGGCTACACTCAAAAACAAGGGGTCGGGCCAAGGGGTGAATTGGTATTCAGCCTTAGAATTCAATATTCTCCACATTTCATTAGATACACAAGGCATTGTTTGGTAATAGTAAGGGCTGTTCGATTTTGAGACATAAGTGTTCATTGAATCGATTGTAAAATCGATTTCCCATGTCTAAAAGACGTTTCCATTTTCAACACCAAATATAGGCAAATCCACGGACACCTAACAGGCATTAGGACGAGCGTAAAGATCAGCCGCAGTCAGCAATATTTCTGATGATTTATTGGCGTGAAGTTTCGTGCACAATGAGAAACAGGAGCGCAACATTTAACACCCGCCAAATGCGGGTAAAAATGAACTTTGGCAATCTGGCGTGTTTCTATGTTTACTCACTTTGCTTGGAAACTTCGTGTAAGCCAAATCTGCGCGGATTTAGTGCAAATACGCAACTCGTGAGTCCTATTGCGCAGAATCTGTGCATTTCTGGCTTACTTGAACACACGTGGACGTCACTAACACAAGCAACAAATAACGCCGCCCGTTTACTTGCATTGAAGTAATAGAGATTTGGTTAACAGAAAAGACATTGTTATTTTCCAACATCCAACATGTTCTGTGTACTGTATTGATCTGTCCATCTAAAACACATTTTAAAAAGGCTGTTAAAATTGATCCCCTGTTGATCCGATCGATTGTGCAATCGATTTTCGAACGTAAAGTGACAGCCCTAGTAATTGTTGTAATGAGTTTGCTGATGGCACAGTGGATAAAGTATGATAACATGATCTTTAAGAAGGGCCGGTCTGTCCTTCAGGTAGAAGAATCTTTGGCATCTGTGTTAACGGATCCACATTCCTTTCAGAAAATCCCTCCGCCACCCAGAAAGTCTCCTGTGGAATCTCAGCCTGAAGCCAATGGCCAACAGGAGACCCGTATCACCAGGTTAGGATTTCTTGTCTTCTCTACAGGGGTTGGACAAAAAAACTGAAACACCTGGTTTTACTACACAATAATTTGTTAGAATGGTGAGGGCCTCATTTTGCATCCAAATACAGCACCAATTGACAGATAGAAGTCCTTCACAGTGACCAGAGGGATTATGAGCCGTTCCTCTTCCAGAACAGTGTCCAGGTCACTATATGATGCTGGTGGACTCGCTCCTCCAAAACACCTCAATAATATTCAGATCTGGTGACTGTGCAGACCATGGGAGATGTTCAACGTCACTTTCATCTTCATCAAACCCTTCTGTCACAAGTCTTGCTGTGTGTGTTTGTGCATGATCATGCTGATACACGGTTTGAGCATCAGGTGCTCATGATCCTCCAGAAGGGTTTGGTAGTCCTCGGCAGTGTCGTGTCCATCAAATACAATCAGGATTGTCATGATATTGGAGCTCAAACCATCACTGATCCACCCGTGCTTCACTCTGAAGATTGGCCGCCAGGCATATAGATGTGAAACCTCCAACATTGGCCAATGTTTCAGTTTCATTGTCCAACCCCTGTAGGTGTTCAGATACAAGTAAGGGCCTATAATTTCTTTAATCTGATTATATACATATTAGGGGCGTAACTGTACACAGAAGTCACTGTTCGATAAGTTTGATGCATTTACATGCCTTCCCCCCTAATTCCTGATTGCTTCAAAATAAAAATGAAGGAATTGCAACTGCTGTTTTCAAACTTATTGGTTTGATTAACGTGTTGTGTGTAGCCTACAATGTCATTTTCTTTGCTTTTCATGCGCTGACAATGGCAGATGCACAGTACACTTTTTCAAGAAATCATGGAAAAATACAGATTACAGATAAGAGTAAGACGTCATTCAAAACTGTAAAGGGTCTTTTATTTGTGTACACTCAAAAACATTTAGACTAGTGTCTTCGGGTCTTTTTCCTATAAAGGCTATTAGCAAACAGTGTTGCATTACCGCCTGCGCCCCCTTCTGGATTGGGGTAAATCACCTTGACTGAATGTATTCATTGTCTGACTGTGTCCATAGATTTGCGATGTTCGGGGTGAATACATGTGATATTACACCCCTATTGTAATTTCTTTTTTACAGAGGATCTGGAAGGGAGCACAATCCACTTAACATCTCCGAGCCCATAACAATGAACGTTCTGGAAAGTGTTGCTGTGCCTCTTGCCTCGAACCAGAGACCCAAACCTGACACCAGGCAGCCGGCAACTCTCTCTTCAAATCATCTCCAGGTTCCCACATCAAAGCAACGGATTCCTAAAAACAAAGGTTCTGAACCGCAGAGGTCCGGCAAACCCACACAGCCGGATGTCACGTGCCCTACTAGACCTTCCCAGGAATTTAGGGTTCAGACCTCTTTACCTGAGCCAACTCAAGAGCCCCAAAGACTGACTACTTCACCATGTCCTCCACAACATCTGGAGAGAGACATGCACCTGACTGCTGCACCAGAGGAGGACCAGAGATCAGACAGCGAGGGAACGTTATCTCATACGCCACGTCTTTTAGGTCGTTCCTCTCCCAAGCAGAAAACTGATCTGATGGTAACCTCAGCCAGCAGAACACGTTCTCGTTCTCCTTCTCCTCAGTTCTATCCACAGAGGCTTTCAGATGAACCGCCTGCAACTGTGCAGAAAAAGGACCAATGCAGGTAACTAGAGTTTTAGATACTGATAAGGTTCTGGACATAGTCAAGTCAAGTATATTTATATAGCGCAGATTGCATCAAAGCAGCTTCACAGTATCAATCAAAACATAATAACAATGTTCGTTTCTTAATGGAAAAACATCCATGTTTGGTAGAGCTGATCAATGGTATTACTGATTGGTTCATTAATTTGAGCAAGCCAAAGGCAACAGTGGCAAGGAACCGAAAAACTCCATCAAGTGACCCAATGGTGTCCTAAAACTCCATCAAGTGACCCAATGGTGTCCTAAAACTCCATCAGGTGACCCAATGGTGTCCTAAAACTCCACCAGGTGACCCAGTGGTGTCCTAAAACTCCATCAGGTGACCTAATGGTGTCCTAAAACTCCATCAAGTGACCCAATGGTGTCCTAAAACTCCATCAGGTGACCCAATGGTGTCCTAAAACTCCATCAAGTGACCCAATGGTGTCCTAAAACTCCATCAGGTGACCCAATGGTGTCCTAAAACTCCATCAGGTGACCCAATGGTGTCTTAAAACTCCATCAGGTGACCCAATGGTGTCCTAAAACTCCATCAGGTGACCCAATGGTGTCCTAAAACTCCATCAGGTGACCCAATGGTGTCCTAAAACTCCATCAGGTGACCCAATGGTGTCTTAAAACTCCATCAGGTGACCCAATGGTGTCCTAAAACTCCACCAGGTGACCCAGTGGTGTCCTAAAACTCCATCAGGTGACCCGATGGTGTCCTAAAACTCCATCAGGTGACCCGATGGTGTCCTAAAACTCCATCAGGTGACCCAATTGTGTCCTAAAACTCCATCAGGTAACCCAGTGGTGTCCTAAAACTCCATCAGGTGACCCAATGGTGTCCTAAAACTCCATCAGGTGACCCAACGGTGTCCTAAAACTCCATCAGGTGAACCAATGGTGTCCTAAAACTCCATCAGGTGACCCAATGGTGTCTTAAAAGTCCATCAAGTGACCCAATGGTGTCCTAAAACTCCATCAGGTGACCCAATGGTGTCCTAAAACTCCATCAAGTGACCCAATGGTGTCCTAAAACTCCATCAGGCGACTCAATGGTGTCCTAAAACTCCATCAGGCGACCCAATGGTGTCCTAAAACTCCATCAAGTGACCCAATGGTGTCCTAAAACTCCATCAGGTGACCCAATGGTGTCCTAAAACTCCATCAGGTGACCCAATGGTGTTCTATATACCGGTAAAATACCTGTGTTTCAACCTGAGCTTCCGCATACTGGCTGTTTTCCATTTATGATATACAATCTAAGTAATATACATATGCAATGGTGCTGATGCCCATGGTTCTGGATGATGAATCTGTCATCATTATTGGAAGTTTCACTGCTAAAATTCACGTTTTTAACTCATGGCGAACTTGTCCCCTATTGCAGGAGTAAGACGGAGGAAACATCAGAGCCAAACTCTGCTGGCCGGAAGGTCCCCATACAGATTGTCTGTGCAGAAAACGGTTCAGAGAGGGAAAACAGAAACTATGTGCAATCATCTGCAAGCTCTGAGGTGCCTAAAACTGGCCAACTAAAAAAAACAGATTCTCCAGAGAAATCCAAGTCGCTGTTTAATGCCCACGCCCATCCAGATCCCATCAAAAACACAGAACATCAGACGGTACTGGACAACACAGAGCCGAGAAGCAACGGTTTGACCACACGTTCAGAGGAGGACCTGAAGCGAGAGGAGCTGGCCAGAGACATCATGGGGAAGGACAAGAGTTTGGTGGACATCTTGGATCAGAGTAAGATGAAGACTACGATGGATCTGATGGAGGGAATATTCCCACAGGGGGAGCAGCTCCTGGAGGGAGTGCAGCAGAGGAGGAAAGCCTTCCACAAACAGACGTCTCCCAAAAACACACCGCAGAGGTACACCGTTTGAGATGGAGAGGCGGACGGCACAAAAACATGCTCACATTTCACCTGAAAATCAAAAGAGATCAAAAATCAAAGTTAAAACTATTTTAGTACAATTTAAGAATTGTTTGATTGGGACTTTTTCATGACAGTTAGGCAAATACAAATACTAAGGAGTAGTTAACTTTTAGAAAAACTTTTGCTGATAATTTACTCACCCCCATGTCATCCAAGAAGTCTTTCTTTCTTCAGTCGAAAAGAAATGAAGGTTTTTGATGAAAACATTCCAGGATTTTCTCCATATAATGGACTTCAATGGGGTCCAAACGATTCAAGGTCCAAATGAGAGTTTCAGTGCAGCTTCAAGGGGCTTTAAACGACACCAGACGATGAATAAGGGTCTTATCAAGTGAAACGGGCAGTTATTTAAAAAAATAAATAAAAACTTTTAAGCTTTATAAGCACAAATGCTCGCCTTACTCTGTTCTGTGATGCACGTTCGTGACTCTCCTGTTCGAACTCGTTTTTAAAAAGATTCGTTCATTTTGATGAACGAGTTCGAACAGGAGAGTCACGAATAAATAAAAAATCACTTTTTTTTATTTAGTTTTGAAATGACCGCTCGTTTCGCTTGATAAGACCCTGGTGTCGTTTAAAGCCCTTTGAAGCTGCACTGAAACTCTCATTTCGACCTTGAGCCGTTTGGTCCCCATTGAAGTCCATTATATGGAGAAAAATCCTGGAATGTTTTCATCAAAAACCTTCATTTCTTTTCGACTGAAGAAAGAAAGACATGGACATCTTGGATGACATGGGGGTGAGTAAATTATGAGCAAAAGTTTTTTTTTAAGTGAACTACTCCTTTAAATGCAAAATCTTATCATTACTGTGATGCATCTAAACACTTAACTTTTGAGTTTTCTTGTAATCATTCTGATTGATGACCCTAATCAGATCCTCATTGTATAAGTGATTCTCAATACAATACATTTCGTGCTGATTTAAATTATACATAGATGCTTCATGCTACTTAAATGAAATTATAGCATATTTGAATTATGGTAATGAGCATTTTTTTGAGCATTATCAGTGTGAAAACCTGTACACTACTGCCCTCTACTGACACACACACAATATAACAAGTACAATCAACTTGACTTTAAATCTGTTAAGTTTGAAAACTATGAAACTTTATTTACCTGATGATTTTTCACTGATTTTTTCATTTGAGTGACCCATGGATGTTTGATTTCTGCAGAGTGGAGGACAGTTTGTCTTCGTTAGTGAGCAGTTCGTCATATTACAGCACATCTGCCCCTAAAGCAGAGCTGCTCATAAAGATGAAGGACATGCAGGAGCACATGGAGGAACAGGATTCAGAGGACGAACTTGATTGTGACCTGTCCAACAAGAAGGTAAAAGCTTTATATTCATTATTTTGTTGCATGGTTTTTACTCCAGTTGTGCTGTACTGGTAGCAACAAGACAAAAATACATTGTTGAGAGAAAAAAACATAGATAAGTCACATTATGTGTGAAAAATGTGTTCAACACGTGTGTGTACAAGTTGCAGCATGTTTCAAAAAGCATCACCGTTGACAATTAGATGATCTGGCTGATGTGTTTGTAATTGCAGCAAGAGTTGATTGACAGCTTGAGTAAGAAGCTGCAGGTTCTGCGAGAGGCGCGTGAGAGTCTTCAGGAGGACGTTCAGGATAATAACGCTCTGGGAGAGGACGTGGAAGCCACCGTACAGACCATCTGCAAACCCAACGAGCTGGAGAAGTTTCGCATGTTCGTGGGAGACCTGGATAAAGTGGTCAGTCTCCTGCTGTCTCTGTCCGGTCGACTGGCTCGCGTGGAAAACGCCCTCGACAACCTGGAGGAGGGAACGTCAGCGGACGAGAAGGTAACAGCTAGATGCGTGTATACATTTAAAATCAGTTTTTCTGTAGTTCTTTCAAAGAACGGGAGATTAAAGGGTTAGTTCACCCAAAAATTATACTCACCCTCATGTTGTTCCAACCCCGTAAGACCTTAAGTTGTTTTTGATGAAATCTGAGAGCCGTCTCACTCCTCCATACTAGTCCATAGGCTTCTTGAGGGAATGAAACATGCCGGCCTCGAAAAGTTATTAAAATAGTCCAAGTGACTACAGTGGCTCAATCTTAAATTTATCAAACAACGAGAACACTTTTTGTGCGCAAAAACAACAAAAATTACGACTATTTCACTTTTCGACATTTACTTCTCTGACTGCGAACCATGAAATCCATGGGGAGGAGTCGGATCCAGATCCAACTCCTCCCACCTTACGTACACCTAAACCTAACCAACTCCGCCCCCTGATCCCTAAACCCAACCCTAATCCTTCCCATCTCCACCCCTTGGATCGTGATCCGACTCCTCCCTGTGGATCTCATGTTCTGCATTGAGGTGCTACTGGAGAGCCTCGAATCAGGTTACTAGTTTTTTTTTTGTTTTTTTGTTTTTTTAGGTTACTAGTTTAACTGCATGATCTGTTGTTGTACGTCACACGCATCACACACATGACCAGCGTCGGCCAATAGTGAGCCTACGTGTGACATAGCTCTACGCTATCACACTACGTTAACTGACTACAGGCCCATGGAGAAGGAAGTGAATAGTTGAAATAAAGTTGTTATTTTTGTTTGTTTTTGCGCACAAAATGTGTTCTCGTAAAAATATATTATACTATGGAAGTCAAATAGGACCAGAAACGGTCTGGTTACTAATATTCTTCTAAATATCAGAAAATTAGCTGAATGGATTCGAAAACGGTTAAACCCAACTGTTTAAAGTCCCCGTGAACCGGAAGTTGCAAACGACTTTTCTCCAGTGTTGTGACGTGTTTTCGAGAGAAACGGAATAGAGTGCTGAATTGATGACGTCACTTTGTAGGACAACTCGGAAGCTAGCGGCGCATGGGTTCCCTCGGTCGAAAAGCAATGCATTTTCCCCGTAGACTTTTGGAAAATCTCAAAAAAATAAGATCTGTGCTCAACAAAGAGTTGTGACCCTTACACGTTTTGTCTAGCAAGATAATCTTTACAAGTTAATCCAAAATTGATACATTTTGAAGCCTATATAAAGATTTTAAAAAACACAATCAGACACAATAAAGTTTAAAAAACCACAAGCAGGTTATAACTGGTGTGTGCTATGTCATAGATCAAAACGTGAAAATATTTAGAGGCTCTGTTCACCACAGACCTTATTTCAGGCGATTTAGCAAAAACACATTCAAAAATTCCATAGGCTTTTAATAGAGCGAGGGAACCGTAGTGCTAAAATGCTAACTCGCTTCCGTGTTTTGGCCTACAGAGTGACGTCGTAACTTCGGCACTCTGTTCCGTTTCTCTCGAAAACACGTCACAACACTGGAGAAAAGTCGTTTGCAACTTCCGGTTCACGGGGACTTTAAACAGTTGAGTTTAACCGTTTTCGAATCCATTCAGCTAATTTTCTGATATTTAGAAGAATATTAGTAAACAACCAGACCGTTTCTGGTCCTATTTGACTTCCATCGTATAATATATTTTTACGAGAACACATTCTCTTAAGAGCCTAAGTCCCGCCCCTCCGCTTCCGGCTCACGGGACCTTATTTCGGAAAAAATATGAATGGTAGTCAATGGCGAGAGACAACTTATCTTTTTATTCCGTCTGAACTGTGCCCTCAATTACACATATGATGTTTGTCAATTTAAAAGATAATTCTGAAAGTCAAAAACGTCGCAGTTTGTCATACAACAGAAGAGTAACATTTAGTTTTATGTGAAAATCGCTCTATGAACTACATCTCCCGGGAAGCGAAACGAGATCCGCTGCTCGTGTGTGTGCGGTCTGGTACAAAACACTCAGGCATGACGGCGTAACGTTACGATTATAACGTAAGACTGTAGAAACAATGACAGACAGACTCAGTAAAGTTAGCTTCAGTCATTGAGAGAAAATGTGCGCCTTTGGGGTTTGTAGTCTTTGTAATTACGTATTTTCACAGTCTTATACCTCAACGGTTTTACATCAAACTGCGACTTTCTCTACTTTAAAATGTATCTTTTAAATTGACAAACATCATATGTGTAATTCAGGGCACAATTCAAACCAGATCATAATATTTGTTGTCTCTCGCCATTGACTACCATTCAATATTTTTCCGAAATAAGGTCCCATGGTGGTCGACCGGAAGGGGAGGGACTTCGGCTCTCTATACTTAATGAGGCAAAATAGTGGGCGTGGCTTTTTTTTCCAACTAGCACCTTTGGATCTAGAAAAATGGGTGTTTCATTCTGAAATGGAGGATGACGCAAGTTTACACACGCTGTCAATCAATGCTCACTCAGCGCTCGCAAACACACAGCAGCTGTCAGTTGGAGGGACGTGGTTATTGATGTTAAGGAGACACCCAAACCGTAAAGCCTCATCGGGCAAGGTCCTCCAATGCTGAGAGGAGGGGCATTTTAAAAATTTGATTTAAGATCACAAAGCCAAACATTTTTTTTTTGTGTGGATTGACTTGCATGTATGAATTGTTGACCACAAAACGATCAATTTATGCAAACAAAGTATGGTCAATTTTGATTTCATGGGGACTTTAACTCTGGAGGCGTTGTAAAATGGGCCGATTTCCCAAAAAAAGTGGAGTATCCCTTTAATTGGGGCATTTTAAAATTAGTTATACCAGAGTGAGAGAGAGAGAAAAAAAGACATTTTAAGACTGATTTGTAGAATAAAAACTCACGTGTTTTACTTTCAGCACACTTTGACCGAGAAACGCAAACTGCTGATTCGCCAGCACGAAGATGCCAAAGAGCTGAAGGAAAACTTGGACCGAAGAGAGCGGCTGGTTTATGAGATTCTGGCCAGTTACCTCAGCGAAGAGCGTATGCAAGACTACCGGCACTTCGTCAAAATGAAGTCTGCACTTATTATTGAGCAGCGCAAACTGGAGGATAAGATCAAACTGGGTGAAGAGCAGCTCAAGTGTCTGAAGGACAGTCTGCCGCTGGACCAGAGACTTCTGTACTGAGCGGATGCATGACCACACGACCCCATAAGCAGATTTCAGATCTGTGCGTGTGCATTGGATAGATTTATTTTGTTCAAGATCATTCTGATAGTCATAGAAATGCTTTGAACAGCTTTCATGGATATTTAAGTCCATTCACGTTTTCAGGGACGTGCTGTCTAAAGGTTTTTAAGGATCTCTTTTAGTCCGTATTAAGGTTTTTGTACCTATACGCTAATTAATTTTGCTACTGAATGCTAATGGTGCTATTAACAAAGGTTTCTACCACATTAGATCTGCTTGTTCTAGTTTTCCACACCGATTTGACTCATTTCAGTGTAAATGTTTTAAACTTTCCTGTTTGTTTGTTTTTTTACTTAATGAAATAATGAAGGGAGCTTCAGAATATCTCGTATGTAAAATATTCTTTCAATCTCTTGATTTCTGGCCCATATCCCACTGTGAACCGGAAGAGTCTTTATTGCAGGTCATAGATGCGCTATCAGTGCTGAAATACATTTGGAATTAAAATAAAAATATTTATATACTGCAAATTTGCGGTTTAGTTCTTGGACGGGTCGTTCATCTGGTTTACATCACACTTGCCATTTGGAAATGATTCACAAACATTTTCACAGTAGTTTTTATTGAATTTACAGTATATTATTAATGAGTTGTTCAATGTTGTATAACTCATTCTGAAGCCTCACCCACACTTTATGATTTTATGAGGCGCTTTTTCCAATATGATGCATTCGAATTCCTCATTGGTTTGATTTTACGATTGGTGAGCCGTGGTCAATCATTCACAGAAACATATTCACGGACTTGTTTACACTGGATTTCTGGGCTAAAGGAAGTGGAGTTTTACACCGTTTCCAGTCCAACGCTGAGCGTCGAAACGAGGAGATTCATGGATCACTGGAACATGTGGTAATACGATCAGTTTTTCATTTTCACTTATTTAAAAGGTTATTTAGATTTTATGTGTATTGATTGTGGATATTTTAAAACATGATTTCAAACATCTTGACAGAACCATGTTTTGAAATCAGTGAAAAGTGACCATAAATACATTTATAGCCTATTGTTAGAAAAGATTAATATTTCAAATAAATTATGTTCTTTTTAATTTTCTAATCATCTGTGAATCTTGACTAAATGTATCATGGTTTAGGCAAAAAAAAAAAAAAATGAGCAACTGTTTTCCACATAATCATAAATGTTTCTTGACCATCAAATCATCATCACTCTCAGAAAAAAAGGTACAAAAGCTGTCACTGGGGCGGTACCTTTTCAAAAGGTACACTTTTATACCTAAAGGGTGCATATTGGTACCTTCATGGTACATACCATGGTATTTCATGCTATTTATACCATTAAGGTACCAATGTGCACCCTTTAGGTACAAAAGTGTACCTTTTGAAAAGGTACCGCCCCAGTGACAGCTTTTGTACCTTTTTTTCTGAGAGTGAAGGATTATGTGACTCAGAAGACTGGAGTAATGATGCTGATAAGTGATAATACCGCTTTGATCACAGGAATAAATTACAAAACAGCCATTTTTTAAATTGTAATAATATTTAACGTTTTTTACTGAGTTTTTTTTATCAAATAAATGCAGCCTTGGCTTGGAGACCAGAAGAGACTTCTGACGTCTGACCTGTAGTGTAAATAATTCATTTGATGAACACCAGGGTTATCTTCGTGAAATACTACTAGCTATTTTGTTTTGACTCATGAGTAATAATTAATAAACCTATTATTTATGTATGTGTATATAGGCCTATATACTGTATATAGGCTATGTGTGTGTATATACAGTATGTACACATGCATAACACACGCATATATAAATATGTGTGATCTCTGATCTCTGTCTGTCTCTTTGTCTCAGAGGGAAGTGAGGTTTGTTTGCCAGGTTACTTGGAGACATTGGTAAGTTAAACCCACAACACTCCTGGAGTCGCTGTGAACTCCATTAAGACCCATTCAACGCTTTCAGAGAAGACGAGGCTCTTCAGGATGGATGTTTGTCACATTAAGGAGACTGAATCTGAAGTCTAAAGCATGCCTTATCTCGTCCACACGGCGCATGCGCAGTTCGTGGCTCTCTGGCTCGGGACGGTCGGCTGGATTCTCATTATCGTGACCCTCGGGCTGGTGGAGTGGCGGGTTTGGGAAGTATCTGACCAGTCAGTCATCACTTCAGGTCTGGCATGGGTGGGTATTTGGAGAGTTTGTTTTTATAGTCACGTTCTGGTCTTATCCGACAATCAGATCATGTTCTGTCAGAGGATTGGTTTGTTGGAGTCGTTCACGCCACCTGAAATCGCATCGGCTCAGGTGCTCCTGATAGTGGCTCTGATTCTTGGGCTCATTGGAAACGCTAGCGTCGTTTACGGCCTCAGGAATATTTACTTCGGACTGAACACGTTTAAAGCCATCAGACTGGCGTTTTACACCGGCGGGTTTCTGTTCATCCTGACCGGAGCGGCCGCGCTCGTGCCCGTGTGCTGGAATCTCCACTCGGTCATTAACAATCAGACTATAATATTCCCAGCAGAGTTCCTCATGCCTCCCGCTCCGGCGAAGCAGCACATCGGACCCGGTATCATCGTGGGGATTTTTGCATCCACCCTGTTGGTCTGTAGCGGGGTGGTCTTTCTGTCCTACAGGTTCCCAGTTGTGCTGGAGGCCAAAGTGAGGCCCTCGTGGCCCGGAGAAGGATACTCGGGGACCCGTGTGAACCGCCAGGGAATTGACAATCTAGCTTTCCAAACGCAGAACAACAGTTAACTCTTCCTTTTGAACCCCAAATCTTTTTTTATGTTAAAAATTGAGTGTTTCATCAGGACTATTGTCGCACTTGAACCACGAATACTCACACACACACACATTATGCATAGACTAAAAATGCAAGAAAATGCACCCAAAAATTAGTTAATAATGTTACATGCAAAGTGACATATTTCAAGCCTTTATTTATGGCTTACAGCTTATGAAAACCCCAAATTCAAAATTTGAATATTGTGAAAAGGTTTTCATAAGCTGTGAGCCATAATCTTCAAAATTATACAGCCCATTCTCACTCCCAAGGCGTCACCTAACTGACGCCTTGGGAAGCATTTGGACATGCTTCAATATCTGACGCTTTAGGCGCCCTTTAGCGTCAGTTAGATGACGCCCTAGGATCGCGTGTACCCTACCCCCACCCCACACCTAAACCTAATCGCGTCCTCTAACTGACGCTTTCCTTTAGCGTCAGTTAGATGACGCCGTAGGATCGCGTCATGTAAGTGACGCTAAAGGACGCCTAAAACGTCAAATATTGAAGCATGGTCAAAGGTGACGCCTTGGGGTGAGAATGCGTTGAATTATAACAAAGGCTTGAAATATCTCATGTTGCATGTAATGAGTTTATATAATATATTAGTTTCACTTTTTAAGTTGAATTACTGAAATAAATGAACTTTTGCACAATATTGTAATTTTTCCAGTTTCGAGTTGCTGGCAAGCTCTACTGGTTGAGCTACAGGAATATTTTTTGAAATTACATTTAAGTATGGAATAATTGATGTTACACGTGAAGAAGTAAAAATGCTTTTTATGTACTTTTCCCAGTTTGAGAGATCTCAGTCATTTATTTGTAGGCTATGCACACAATTGTTTGTTTTTTAACGTATGAAATATAATTTTGAAAGATAAGTTGCTGTCTAATATAACGCTCTTAAGCAGATGAAGTTACAGCATATCCTTATAAGCAATTCTGTGTACAGGATTTTGGTCCAATAATTAAAACCTGCAGTTTTAAATTAATTTAAATAGAAGAAATTGACTGGTCATCCAATATTTTATATCTTTAACACACTCTGTCAACGTGAATAATTTAGAGATTTCATCTGGCTGTTATGAAATATGAAACAGTGGAAACTAAATTTGTATATTGAAAACAGCAAAGGGCCCAAAACAGACGCTTGTGGCACTCCATAATTTACTGGTTAACTTGGATAATTCCCTGTTCAAATAAACAAAATGGTAACGATACCTTAATGCCTGTCACTGAATTATAGTCAATCTAAGAGTATTTTATGATCGAACGCTTTACTAAGATTAAGTAAAACTATTGAGATGCAGTCAGATTTAAGTCATTTTTTAATTTTTAACGAGTTTCTGTGCTATGATGAGGCCTGAATCGGGACTGAATTTTTTTCATAGATGTTATTTTGCCGGAAGGAATTGAGTGGAGACAACTTTCAAGTATTTAAATGGAAGATTTGAAATATGTCTGTAATTTGCCAACTGATTTGGATCTAGTCTTTTCGTAAGAAGGCTTAATATTGAGCAATAATATTAATTTAGAGGCTCTTCTCAGCATGCTCTGAGTATGGGTATTGGATCTAATAAACATGTTGTTGCATGGTTTTGTAAAGCTGCCATTCCTTTTGTGGATATGCGAGGCTGAATCATAAAACATTGTCAAATAATTGTATTTCTGATGCTTTAGATTTTCTCAAGAAGTCATTATCTGATTATAATCCCAAAGTCATGAGCACAACTACATTAAACTCCAGTTCGACTGTAAGTTCATTACTGTAAAAAGAAGATAAAAGCATGGACAGGGACTTATGAGACAGGCTGTAATCCTGATGATCAAAAGACAATGAAGGAATTAAGGGGATTAATTCTTTTATCTTTCTTTGCTTGATCGTGCAGGAACATTGTGATCATCGAAGGGATTTTTGTAACAGTAATTGTTGGGTAAGAAGCTTCACGTAGACATAAGCTCGTCCACACTGAGAGAACAAATTTTATTTCATGTATCTTTATTGTAAAATGCTATACCTTTATTATTGTTGTTGCGACTGGAGTTCTGGTGCCGGTCCTGGACGCGCGTCATCGAGGGGCGGAGGCGCTGGCGTCGCTCCACGGCTGGTGTGGATCTCACAGATCGGCCTCTCGACCTCTCTCATGTGAACTCGCGCGGAGGATGGCAGTGGCAGGGCACGTGAACCGCTCTCCAGAACATCACTACACTAATTGTTAGACTGGAAGTGCAGTCTGTGCCAAAGCAGTTCTTTCTGAGGTCCACATTGTGCCAAGACCGATGGCAGCTGAACAAAAGGCCTCTCTTACGCACGTCAGAACCAAAAACAAGCACAGTCAACCCAGATTTCTGTTCACAACTCCAATAATACAGTCATTTAGATTCCTGGAGCTCGAAGAAGGATGCACTGCACTGGCGATGACAAAGTCCAATGCAAGGACTGTACACCTCCTCACGCAACATTATTCAGCATGCTGTTAAATTAGCATCATTAAGACATGAAAATTCATCTTGCATGTTAAAATCTTATTGTGTACGTATTTAGGCTGTGCAATGATTAATTGCGATTAATCGCATCCAAAATACAAGTTTGTGTTTACAAAATGTGTGCTGTGTATAATTATTTTGTAGGCTATATATAAATGCATGCATGTAAGAATTATTTGCACGTAAATACTGTATATAAATAAATACATAATCTATATTATGTATAAATATATAAACATTTTCTTTGTATATGCATATGTGTGTGTATTTATACAAAATAATTATACACAGCACATACATATATTATGTCAACACAAACTTTCATTTTGGATGCGATTAATCGCAATTAATCTTTGCACAGCCCTAAAACACCCTGCAATCGTCTTTATGATATAATACATTTGAATCCTTAAGTGTTAAATTGAAAGAAATAATTTTGTACTTAGTGTACTTTTTATCCAGAAATATAGGTCCAACTATGCTAAAGTGGAACTATTGCAAGAATACACTTGAAATATTTTGCATTTAAAGATTGATATTATACTAATACATTAATGTGATAATGTGTTTGTTTGTCAGTCGTAAAAGTGTTTTAAATACACAAATTTTAACTAGTATTGCTTGTTTTAGAGATATTTTCAACATGTTCATACAACATATATGCAATTCAAATAAATTTAGTCTTGAGTGTAGGTAATTGTTCAATCTCACTGGAGAGATCATGACTTGGAGGATGTGTTTCATCCACACGACACGGCTCATTATCATAAAGGAAGTGGGCATGAATCCGTCGGCACCATGTGCTCCTGACAGTGAAGAAACCTTTGTATGTAAAAGATGGCAAGATTAGCATGCAACATTATAATGAGTCCATTGTGGAAAGACAACAATGAGAACTTTCATCTGACAGCAGAACCTCTGAGAAGATCCGATCCACGCAAACACAGCATTACAACGTTTCAGACTCGAGGCCGAAGAGATTTATTAGAAGTACATGATCAAACACACATTCCTCCCGCAGAACTGGGCTTGAACCCATCAGGACACACAGGTCAGAGATCACACACTCAAATGGATATCTTTTATATAATGATGTCTTGTGTAATGAAATTTTATCTCAGTGAAGAAAACATGTTGAACACCCTCGCCACTTTATTAACATTGTTCTTTCAAGTTATGCCGAACAAGATTAAAAGTAATGTCCCTTCTGAGATAGTTGATGAAATTATACTGCACATTTCATCATCATATACTCAAATCTAGATCTGTTTTTATAAATCTCGCATTATATTTGATTTTTTTTTTTTAACATTTTTTTTTTTACATATTGAAGGGGAATTTAAAAGTCTGAGAGGAACTTGGAAAATCCATTTTTAAACTTGGAAATTATATATAAATTAAATACATATATAACATTTACATGAAAAATGTTAAACTAAAATACTGCATTAATATTTTTTTGAAAAAAATAATATATGAAGAGTTCAGATGCAAAAGCCTCTAAATGCCATTTGAAATTTTCTTCTTTAATGATGATTTTTGTCAAGCTTGTATATTTAAGTTCAGTAATTTCACTTAAATGGCAATGATAATTACCTATTAATTGTTATTTAAGTGAAATTACTGAACTTAAATATACAAGTTTGACAAAAATCATCATTAAAGAAGAAAATTTCAAATGGCATTTAGAGGCTTTTGCATCTGAACTCTTCATATATATATATATATACACGCATATACACACACTCTAAAAAATGCTGGGTTGTTTCAAAGTTTATATTTGGGTCAAATATAAACAAACCCAAATGTTGGGTTAAAATGCAATTAAAAATGTAAAGGTGAAAGTTGAAGTTAAAATTTGAAATTGAATTTTTAACCCAACATTTGGGTTTGTCCATATTTTACCCAGCATTGTTTATGTAATTTAATGCGATTTTTTACTAGTCTCATGAGCTTTGTATATCTCACTGCATTTTAAAATAGTCTTTCTTTTATGATCCTCACAAGCAATATTGTCAAAAAACATATAAAGTTGATTTAAAAATGAAAACCTCTCCACACATCACATGACAAAAACATTGCGCTGATTTATTGACTGATCATCACAACTTTGACTCCATATAATCTCTCATTCACTCACTCTCAGTGCTTTAAAATATAAAAACAGACAAACTGACAAAGCTTGCGGCTGGTTTTTCATGGCAATATTTGGATAATTAGCATAAAATTGTCTTGATATATATAAATGACCTTATAGTCATAAAAGTGCACTTTCTTGGAAAGTTTGCATATTTCATTTTCATGATTAGTAAACTGTTTCTCATTAGAATCACATTCACATGTGCAGATCTGGCTAAATAACATGATTTGCAACAGTACTGATGATTTATAATCAAAATTAAGGGTAACGCTTTACAACAAGGTTCCGTTTGTTAACATTAACTACATTTAACATGAATGGTTCATTTCAACATTTACTGATACATTATTAAAAAGTTAATATTATATTTAATAGACACCTGAGCTGGCATGAACTAAAAATAGTTGTATTTTTCATAGGCTATAGCATTAACAAAGATTAATGCAAATTACTAGTTAAATAATATAGGACCATATTGTAAAGGGTTACCAATCTGATAAAAAATAAAAAAAAAAATAAAAACGTAAATAGCAGCATTTATTTACAATCAACTCACATATCAATAGAGACCATTGAATAATTATCAGTGCAGCAAAACATTAGTTGAAGCAAAACTGTGCCATGTGTGTTTAACGGGCCATGTCTCACACATACTCTGTCGTCCGGCGTGATGGAGATCGCTGTGGACGCGTAATGCGCGCTCTGTTTAGCGGTATAGACTGGTGTAACGGGCACGTTTCCTCTCGCAGATACAAGCAAGAGGTGACCAACAAGACACCAGCCAGCACATGCAAACAGCCAGCGGTCCATCCGAAGAAGAGCGCGTCTCCAAACTCCCAGCGAGGAACCACGCTCGGCACGCTCTCGTCGAAGAAGCGCAGGACCGTCAGGTGCGCCACGTACGACACGGGCACGAGCCCGAGCACTCCTGCAACGAAGCCAAAGATCCCACCGAGCATTTTCAGGGTCCGCTTGGCCTCGAAGTTCTCAGTGCGCCTGCAGCTGTTCACCAGGTAGATGCCCGGGATGGAGAAGGACAGGCCGATTAAACCTGCAACCACCGTTGCGCACATCAGGATCCTGGCGAGGCGAATATCAGGAGGGAGACCCAGCAGACTGTCGTACGGCCTGCACTCGGTGACCCCGAGATCATGCACCACACATGTCCCCCACAAGCCCAGCTCGAAGCTCTCCGTGGGCAGGAGCTCCGTGGACAGCGTGAGCCAGCGGGGCATGGCGGTGGTGAGAAGCGAACACAAGCAGGCGGCCAGCGAGAAACACACACCCAGCAGCTCCAGAGCACACACTCCAGGGTCCATGACCACCTCTCCTCCTCCTCCTCTTCCTCTAGTCAGTGAGTGAGGAGTGACATGAGTGTTTGCTGAGGAGTCGCCGCGCGTCATCTCTCGCGTCAGGTGGGCAGACGCGCGCGCTCTCTCTCTCTCTCTCTCTCTCTCAACACACACTCTGGCACAGACATTCAGTGCGTCAAATAATGTTTTGCACCGATGTCAGTGACTTGAGTGGAGTGGGATTGGATAAAAGGCGTAAAGATAGAGCAAGTCTCAAATTTTAAATACCTAGGGTACAATCATTGATAAACTTTCCTTCCAAGACAATGTGGATTGTATAGGCTACATACGAAAACTAGACAGCGTTTAAGTCTACTTAGGAAGTTAAGAAATTCTGACATTGAAAGGAGGATCTTGTTTATAGATCAATGATTGAAAGTGTTTTAACTTATAATAGCCTATGGTAATCTTACAGTGAAACAGAAGATTAAACTAACACGAGTAGCCTAATCAATGAAGCAAATAAGATCATCGCCCAAAAACAGAGCACATTACAAGAGCTTTTTACATTTTTTTTTTTTTTTTTTTTTTGAGAAAAGGGCATTATCAATATATCCTTCCTTCGGGGCACAGGCTGCTACGTATACCGCTTGCTAAGAGGAATATTTATAAGAGGTCATTTGTTCCGTTGGCGGTGACTGTTTTAAGCTCGATTCTCAATTGAGGTGATTTTTATGTGAATTTTTTTGAACATTGTAAAGGTCTCCAGGTCGAGTGCCCTTGAGAGTCACCAGGGGGCACTCCACACCAGATGTTCATGTTTCACTCACAACCACATTTCCCAGAACTCACTGCCCAGACTCATCAGCACTCATCTCATTCACCTGGTTCTCATTGTCTTGTTCAGTTCACACTATTAAAAATACTTTGTGTTCTCGTTCACTCACCGTGAAGTCCTGTTTTACTGTTAGTTACAATTGGATTTATGCACAGCTGCACTACTTCCTGAACTTAAGCCAGCTCCTTGTTTCCTGTCTGCCATCATTGAACAAATTGATTTATTCAGAAGTGCCTGACCTCAGTAGTCACGGCAACAATAATCAGAGCCGAGGGCATTGCTGCCAGCTACAGCATGGCACTACGTAACTCATCGGATGACCCTGTGTTTCTTTTGGGGGACTTCAACAACTGTGAACCATCTGCGTTTTTGCCGAATTTGGTACAGTATATAACTTGTCAGATGAGATGGAGCAAAACCCTGGTCAATGTTTTGGTAATGTGGCTGGTGCTTATGTACCAAGTTTCCACCCACCAGGTCGGACTCGTTCATAAATCTCTATATAAAGGCTAGATGTCTTAAGGCGGAGTTTCTATCGTCATCACCGGCGGCCATCTTGTCACAGCTGATGTAAGATGAGTGGTCAACACGAACACAAATACTCTTATCTCGTTGAAATCTTGACGGATTTACAAACGGTTTGGTTTCTGACTAACGTTATTAACGTGGCTATAATTATCTGGATGTTTATTTATTTATACACTTATTATTCATAAGTATGCTGTCATAACTACATCTCTGACTATTATAACAAACCAAACCGTTTGAAAATCGGTAGAAAATTGAGCAAGTTATGGTTATTTTAATAGTACATGTACCATTAACACAATGTAACGAGTGAGCGAGCTGCCTGTGACAAGATGGCCGCTAGGTGTAGACGTCGACCTCTATTGGCCAGCAGCGTGGACGAGATATCTAGCCTTTATATCTATGGTTCAGATCATAATGTCATCCACCTCCTTCCTAAATACAGACCGATGCTAAAAAGGACTGAACCTGTCATTCAGCAGGTCCAGTCATGGACTAAAGATTTAATTGAAAAACTCAACTGTTTATATTGTCTTACATTTTTCATCCAAAAGTTGTTTATTAAATGTAAAATATTTTGGTTTCTTTTTATGTATACGGTATTTTCCAAATAAATTGATTTGCAAAATGAACTGTTATTCTTAATAACTTCCAAAATGTAATTTTGAAAATAAAAAAGCGCTTCAAATACGCATATCGTACACACTCCAGTTTCCTGGCTTTCGGAATCTTTCTATTGTTTTCTCTTTTTTTTCCTAGAAGGACCGTATGGATGTCACGGATGGATTTGATACTGAGATTTGAAACTTGATTTCTACTGTGCAACATATCAGAAAGCGTCCTTCCTTAGTTTTGAATGCAGTTTAATAGCGTAATCTGTTTTGTTTTGTGTCTCTGCGCTGTCATTGCGCTGCGCTGACGTTCACGCACGCGCAGTGTGCGCGTATAGACGCCGTGACGTCATCACTGTATGTCGCCGTCCTGTCCTGCTGCATCAGATTAATCTGATGTTTATGATGGATAAACACCTCAAAACATCACTGCATCTCTGATCTTAGTACTCGGACAGCGATATGGCGGAGGCAGATGGTGAGATTTGTGTTTGAATGATCAGAATCATCGTGCACCTGTTCTGTGTGACATTCGTGTCATCATTACGGGTGTGTTTTGATGCATGCTGGGTCTTTCAATCATGTTAGTTTATTCAAGGATGTGTGTTTTAACATGCTACTGTCACATCACCTGTGGAGTCTGAGGAATATTACTGTAAGGCCTCTGCGTGCACCCTTTCTGTTGTGTGTTTTTTTCTTATATTGTGATGAATAAATTGTTCATGACCAAACCAAATGTTATACAGCCAAACAGCTACTGTAATATATGACAACTAAACGATATTGCGAAAACTAGACATTGACAGTGGCATTCATTAATATATAACTATACTTTGTGATTATATGTTTATGTGTATGAATATTATTATATAGTATGTGTACACACACATATACAGTATATATTTATCTGCATATGAATACATATATGTTTGTCTGTTTTTATATTAGTATTTTATAGAAATACAGACTTTTTATGGTATAATATACAGTAATGGTATTAATATATATATATATATATATATATGAAGAGTTCAGATGCAAAAGCCTCTAAATGCCATTTGAAATTTTCTTCTTTAATGATGATTTTTATCAAACTTGTATATTTAAGTTAAGTAATTTCACTTAAATTGCAATGATAATTACCTATTAATTGTTATTTAAGTGAAATTACTGAACTTAAATATACAAGTTTGATAAAAATCATCATTAAAGAAGAAAATTTCAAATGGCATTTAGAGGCTTTTGCATCTGAACTCTTCATATATTGATGTGTGTGTGTATTGCTACAGTATTTTATAAGAATATGCATTTCATCAGCTGCATGTTGTTGCAATATATACTGAAATATTCACTTTCATAAATGTTTTATTTTATTTTAAATAAACGCTTAAGCATACGTAAAAAAAATACATATTAACTGAATGTTTTTCTCATATGAAGTGCATATTTCTTCAATAATATCCCAGATACACCATGTGAATTTGGATGAGTGAATGTCCAGGTTGTGTGTGTTTGCTAATATACGCGTTGTTTGTGCGCAGGGACCTGCAGTGCGACTCCCACCGAAGAGATGAACGGCGCCGGGAACCTGATGGACTTCCTGGACGAGCCGTTCCCAGACGTCGGCACTTATGAGGACTTTCACACCATCGACTGGCTGAGAGAGAAGTCCAGAGACACGGACAGACACCGCAAGGTAAAACACCCCGGCAGACGCTGATATTGTGACACACGGTCAGTTTCTATTTTTGTAGCAGGGGTTTTGAATGTTGGTAATTGCATCCCTTCTATGCCATAAATTAGGATGTTAAATATTGAATTTTAGCCTCCAAACTAAAAAATAAATAAATAAATTGTTCCTGGAGCAATAACTGAACATGCATTTGAATCATCAGGTTGTGTGTGTGTTTCCAGATCACCAGTAAGAGTAAAGAGTCCATCTGGGAGTTGATCAAGAGTTTGCTGGACGCCTGGTCAGGATGGCTGGTGATGCTTCTGATTGGCCTGCTGTCAGGTGAAGAGACACGCCCACTTATGATGACATCACTGGCCAAAATACTTAACATTCTACACATGTGTCTCATCTAACACAGGCACGCTGGCCGGAGTGATTGATCTGGCTGTGGACTGGATGACGGATCTGAAGGAAGGAGTGTGTTTGTCTGCGTTCTGGTACAGTCACGAGCAGTGTTGCTGGACGTCCAACGAGACAACCTTCGCCGACAGAGACAAATGTCCTCAGTGGCAGAAATGGGCTGAACTGATGACGGGATACACAGAGGTAGAACGAGGAATACGGCAAAACTCATTTTTAAGCAATTTTCTTTTTTGGTGCATTTATCCCAAGCCTGCATATGGCTTAGTGAAATGGTTAAATCACAAAGGTTGTGTTCATTTCCATCAAAATCAAGTTCCACTGTAATTATGATTATTATTATTAATAAAATAACATAATATTTAATTATACTAGATTTTTTATTTTTACAGTTCACATATAAAAAATGAAAATGTTTAAAAAAATGTTAAAATATTTTTATTTGGTAAACAAACAAACTTTTATTTTTTTTAAATCACATTTTTAATCGCAATCTCAATTTTTATCTGAAAAATAAATCTTAAATATTAGATTTTTTTAATTTCACATTTCTTGTTTTGTTTAATATTTAGTAATAATTTTTTTGTTTGTAATTTTTAATATTTTTTTATTTTTTGTAGTATTTTTTTAGTAATAAATTCTAATAATGATATATTTATTATTAATTATATCTTATTATGTTTATTATAAATAATAATTTAATTATATATATATATATATATATATATATATATATTATATTTTATATATAAATATATTTATATTTATAATATATATATATTTAGAATTTAATTTTATTATCATTACTATTATTATACATTGACATTTAATCACAAATATTTTTTTCAAATTATGTGGCACTTTTTATCAGATAAAATGATATTTTCCTCTTATATCGTGCAGCCGTAGGCTGTGTTCGAATCGCCCCCTATCCCCTTATTCACTATTCTCCACATTAGTCCATTAATATAGTTAACTTTTAGGAAGTAAATGTAATCGAGTGAGTGAATTCAGATACATTCGGCGTGTGACTATCACAGTGCATTATGGGTATTATTCTCTAGCCATTGAGTTGAACGGTTGTACGCTTTGTTATTGCAGTGCAATTGCTGTTTCCTCAAATAGTGCCTATCTATCAAAGGGTATAGGGAGCAATGTCCCTAATATTCTCTTATATGTATATATATATTATTTATATATATGCTGGGCTGTATGTAAAGCACTTTGTCCAGCGTGTGTTGTTTTTAAATGTGATTGATTGATATTCTGGTATATCTGTGTCAGGGCGCTGGAGTGTACGTGCTGAACTACTTCCTGTACGTGCTGTGGGCGCTCTTCTTCTCCTTCCTGGCCGTGTCTCTGGTGCGAGTGTTCGCGCCGTACGCCTGCGGATCAGGAATACCTGAGGTACTCGACTGAGCGCAGCTTATGCAAATGAGATGTTATGGTGCATGCAAGTCCTCCTGGGAAGTCGTGTTTCTGAGGTGGGAAGTCGGAGTGAGATGGCGGTGAACTTTCTCTTTATTAATTGCACATAGATACAGCAATGCTCTTAAACCCTAGTGCTAGAAAATGAAGAACAAAGAAATGTGCATCAGGTGTGCTTTGCTTTTGATGTATTTAAGTAGTTTTTGAAGCCATCGTTACATATTACATTGCGTACAGATGCACCAATATCAACATTTTGGCCGAAACCGATAATTCTTTATGTTTCATAACCGATATATTGAAATCCAAATTTGTATATAATTTTTGAGATTGTGGTTACAAAAACAAAAGTCACCATTAAAAGCCATATCCCAAAATGATGTTCTGATTATAACGTTATGTAGCCGATATGTCAGACTTGCGTTGAACTGTATTTTCCTTTTTGATGTGATTCAAATCATATTTAAAGCAATTCAAAACCAATCATGTTGAACCGTGTGCATCTGAAGTGACTCAGCTGAAGGAAATAATACATTATTTTTCATCTTTAATATA